>NW_003546312.1:163757-167452 GCF_000090795.2 Amphimedon queenslandica | reverse complement strand
GATAAGTCAAAGTCAAATGGTTTAGGTATGTCAGCCAATAGGCGAGACTGAATCTCACATAGAACCCAAACATGTCTTTTTAAATAAAACCTATCAGAACAGTCATAATTATACACATGTATGTGTGATAGGTAACTAGTTTACCATAGTCTACTCAGAGATGATGTTACAATGATGTAGGCATATAATAGATTGCATGTCTCTATTCTTTGATACAAATCACTATAAAAGGAATGATATATTATACAAAATACATTTGATTTTTATTGAATTTAAAGTTCCTCAAGAATTTGGTCAAAGACCATGTACTGTACTGTAGTACATTGGAGGGTACCGTATAGGGGTTTTATTTTGTTGGTATAAAATTTTGCGAATTTGTTCAAATTTGCCATTTGTTGGTATAAATTTTCATGAATCTTGCCTTCTGCAGCCATTTTCCCTAGTGCGCCACACCTCTTTTGTGGAACTTAATTTCGTGAATTTAATAAAAATGCGAAATTCGCAAAATTTATTACCAGTGAAATATAACCCCTATACGGTATTTTATGAAAAAATGGCCAAAGAATTCTTCATTTTTTTCTGATACACATACGTGTACTTGTTTTGTATAGAAAGTTTAACCTGAGTCCAATGAAATTTAGATTTTTTCAAAATTTTTAAAGTTGCTTAAAAATTTGACCAAAATTAAAAAGGAGAGAATTCTTTATTTTTATAATTTATTCTGATCCAAACTGCAAATTTTAAGTTGCTCAAAAATTTGGTTAGCAGACCTATAATAGCATTTAGTAAAAAATAGCTAGATGAGCGATAGCTAGTAGTGGGATAGTCTCTCAAGCCTGTGGGATGGGCTAGATTATAATCTACATAGTTTATACAAAGTCAAAGAGAGTTTTGAGTTTACACATTAGAGACCACAAAGATCTCCAGGCTGAATATGAAAAAACCTCACCTCACCCTAGAGCCGATCGATTTCAGGTCATAATAGAGAAAGAGCTTCAGGCCAATAAAGGACTCAAAGATGACACTTTCACCACCATCAAAATACTCTTCTTGTTCATTTGTTCCATAAACACCAAACTCCACTATTTCTTTTTAGTAGATTATATATCAAATCAGAAAGATGATGTTATTGATGCTGTCAAGAAAAAGAATTCAGAAGTGTTGAAGAGGTACTGTCAAGTTACGTTAAGCACTGGTCTTTCTATCAGTACAGATACTGACTGCTAAGTTGATTGAGTGTATCGTTCAAAGAGTTTCTCTGATTTCAGCTCCACATCAATGCAGCTTACAAATGAAGTCATCAGTGTGGATAAACACTCTTTAAAGGTAAAGGAAGTCTTGAAGCAGCTTTTACTGGCAATAGTCTCTGCTTTAAGCCGACACGCATTGGATAATCATGATCTCTTGCAATATGTTGAGGCCCCACCTAAAGAAATGAACGTCATTGCTGTAGCTACGCATTGTGACAAATACAAGGAGCTACTAAAAGAGGGAAAGGAAATTGAGACGATTGAAACGAAAGAGGAAATGCTTATGGACATATTTAGACCAATAGAGAACTCTTGCAAATTAATTTATCAAGATCCAGAGGCCCATAAGCTCTTTCATGTAGTTGATGGTTGCAAAGCTGAGAGAGGAGAATACAATGATCCTGTAATAGCTCAGATATCATCAAAATTGAAGGATCAGGCATACAAGATAAAAGTCTTTTTGAAATGAGTGGGTACCTATTATTGACCCGGAAAGTTTACAAACCGAGTGCTTGGCCTTGACGTGTACCAGTAAACATGCAATACATGGCATTGAATGGTGCAGGTTTCACATGTTTTTTAATTTAGTAGATTAGTGGAAGATTAATATCTCGAGCTCCCAAGAATCCTCAGGCTCAGACCAAGGAAAGAAAACAGAAAAATACCCTAGACCCGTAGACCCCTAGGTAAAGAGATAGGGAGTTACTACACCTCTGGTTACATGTACTGTTGTACTGATGATGATATAGTTAGTTAGATACACTCTTCTAACTAATGTCAGGGTATGCAAGTGTGTTAATGTTCTATCATTATTCATTATTATTGACTAGTTAAAGTACATCATGTCTAAAGATGATGATGTCACTAGTAGTAGTTTGTTACTGTTCGAAGTGGCCCAGTTACACAAGGCACTGAGTAAAGACATGTCAGGCTGTGACTGTCTCCTCTCCTTGTTCTGGTCTGATCCTCCTATCGTCATGACACTGTACTGAGACCATACCCTAACCAGTTCATACTGAGTAATGGAGACAAGGACATTGAACGACTGGTGAGTATATTAATAATAATAATGATGATGATGATGATAAAATTACTTATTCATTGATTCTCGTTAGTCATTACTCTGCCCATTATATAATTACTACTTGCTCCGCTCATGTCAATTAATTTTTAATTTTTTTGGCTGTGAACATGTACATGTATTGTGTAACAAATAGATAATTAGTTTTTGAAGAAAATTCATAATTATATTTCATTTGTTAATGCACCATTTTAATCTACTGTATGTGTATTTCTCCTCTTCTTTCCAGAGAAGTGTTTTTAAAACCTTACCCGATCTTAATGAAGTACTGTAACAACTGAACTCACTGGATAACAGCACTAGTGATCACATTACTCTACGACATTATTTGTACCCGCAAAGCCGGGATTTAGACTCTCTTATAAACCTGAACATGAGGTGAGAGAGAGAAAGAAGGGACTTTTTAAGCTGCTTAAGCAAATGTGGTCCTTGTACTGCTTTGATGTACATGTATTTGTTAAAGCAGACATTAAATAAGTAATCAAATACTTCCTCTTCTTTCTAGCTTTGATTGATTGAGTCTCAGACCTCAGTATCTGCCCATATAGTTCAGCCATATTGTTTCTTTGAGTTGCAATACTCCTCAGAGAGAGAGAGGAGAAATGGCAGAGAACAGCCTCAGAGTACAGTACCTTCTTAGCCTATCATGGGAGCAGAGTAGAGAACTTTCACCCAATCGCACTCAACAGACTCCTCAGTTGCATGAACAAGGTAGTGTAGAGCCACACCCAAATACCAAGCACCACCCACTCATTTAATTACCACTTCTGTGACCTGTGATTATGTACATGTACATGTGTATTGATTGTTATTAAATTTAAATGGAAAATCTCCTTTTGTTTTTGTATGCCAAATAAACTCAACAATAGATTCACTGATTGAATGGTAAGCCAAGAGAGGACAATGAAATATGGTAGTAACTGGAGTCACTTACCAACTTTCATTACATTGTTTATGCCAACACTAAGACAATGAATTATGATAGTAACTGGAGTCACTTACCAACTTTCATTATGTTATTTATGCCAATGCTAAGACAATGTATTATCATTTAATTAAGTTTGGTATATTTAGTGAAGGAACTTATCTTGTAGACTGGTAGGAAATTTCAGTAGTTGTTGAAACTGGTGATACCCTGTACTGTAGTACAGCTGTACTTCGCCATTTTTAGACAAACTTTTAAAATTCATAAGAAAATCTAATTCTGATAGGAATCAGCTCAAACTTTCTACACAACATAAGTACATGTATATCTATCAGAAAATGTAATAAAATAGAGGAATTCTCTCCTTTTCAATTTTGGTGAAATTTGACCAAATCCCCGTACTGTATTATGGGGACTTTCCCTCAGTATTTGATCAACT
>NW_003546312.1:158140-159668 GCF_000090795.2 Amphimedon queenslandica | reverse complement strand
CATAGTCTACTCAGAGATGATGTTACAATGATGTAGGCATATAATAGATGGCATGTCTCTATTCTTTGATACAAATCACTATAAAAGGAATGATATATTATACGAAATACATTTGATTTTTATTGAATTTAAAGTTCCTCAAGAATTTGGTCAAAGACCATGTACTGTACTGTAGTACATTGGAGGGTACCGTATAGGGGTTTTATTTTGTTGGTATAAAATTTTGCGAATTTGTTCAAATTTGCCATTTGTTGGTATAAATTTTCGTGAATCTTGCCTTCTGCAGCCATTTCCCTAGTGCACCACACCTCTTTTGTGGAATTTAATTTCACAAATTTAATAAAAACGTAAAATTCGCGAAATTTATTACCAGTGAAATATAACCCCTATACGGTATTTTATGAAAAAAATGGCCAAGGAATTCTTCATTTTTTTCCCTAATACACATACATATATTTGTTTTGTATAGAAAAGTTTTAGCTGAGTCCAATCAAATTTAGATTTTTTCCAAATTTTTTAAGATGCTTAAAAATTTGACCAAAATTAAAAAGGAGAGAGTTCTTTATTTTTATAATTTATTCTGGTACAGCTTATTCTGATCCAAACTGCAAATTTTAAGTTGCTAAAAAATTTGGCTAGCAGACCTATAATAGTATTTAGTAAAAAATAGCTAGATGAGAATTTTCCTACAATTAAGCCTTGCCCATAAATCCATGAAACATAATTTTATTGATTTTATTTTTTTACTTGAAAGTTGACTCCATTAGTTTAAGCAATTGTATGACGTACAATGTACAATCAGATAATTGAGTCATAAAAGAGATCAGTTGAGTTGAGGAGACAATCCTGCCTGATGAACTAGATTTACAATGTAATAACAACATGTCAAACATTATGATGCATTTTACTTTATTTCTTTGAGTGCTTGTTTAGCTAAGCTCGTAATATTTATTTTTAAATATCTCTTTATTAGCCTCTCTATCTAAATATTAAAAAAACTCTTGATTGCTGAAGATGTGCTCTCCTCACTTGAAGCAACCTTTGAAAAGATTTGTCTTTTCTGAGCCTGTTCCTATGCCTATAAATCCATTTTGAGAAATAGACCATCTCCTTTGAGGCTAATGTGAGGGAAAGCCTCGGGAAAACCCAAGATCCAATAGGCTCCTCCATCTCAGGCCTTTATAAATGTCAAGATAAA
The DNA here is from genome assembly GCF_000090795.2 of Amphimedon queenslandica. Classification (NCBI taxonomy): domain Eukaryota; kingdom Metazoa; phylum Porifera; class Demospongiae; order Haplosclerida; family Niphatidae; genus Amphimedon; species Amphimedon queenslandica. The sequence goes on along the minus strand of NW_003546312.1, from coordinate 158,470 downwards.
AATGTATTCACGTAAAGCACACACAGACACACACTGGTGACTATGGTCAATAGTCAGGAAGTGGGATAGTCTCTCAAGCCTGTGGGATGGGCTAGATTATAGTCTATCTACAAAAAGTTTTGAGTTCACAAATTAGGGACCACGAAGATCTCCAGGCTGAATATGGAAAAACCTCACCCTAGAGCTAATCGATTTCAGGTCATATTAGAGAAAGAACTTCAGGCCAATAAAGGACTCAAAGATGACACTTTCACCAGCATCCAAACACTCTTCTTGTTCATTTGTTCCATAAACACCAAACTCCTCTATTTTATTGGTAGATTAACAAAT
>NW_003546312.1:153545-157973 GCF_000090795.2 Amphimedon queenslandica | reverse complement strand
AATGATAAAATTTAGTAATTTTTTTGTTATTAGATGTCCAGAATCTTCACATTGCAATGAAATACGGATCCATTGAGTATCATGTCCGCACGTCCATTGTTCAAGGGGAAGCTCGAGTTGGAAAGACCTGCGTCAAGTCCCTCCTTCTCTCACAGCCTTATGAGAGCCTTAGCACCAACTGCATAGAGACACCAGTAATTGGTACCTTCTCTGTTGAGCGGTATAGTGCTAGCAGTAGCACTGATACTACTAATAATGAAGGGAGAGAATGTTGGACTGCTATTGAAGAGAAGGAAATGACAGAGAAGATAATGGCTGAGCTTCAGATGGCAGCTAAAACAAATTTAAGAGAATCTCTACCGGCCATGAAAGAGTACATTAGCACTAATAAGTTCCTTACTAGTGATGATAAAGGAGTTGGTTTAGAGAAAATTGATGTTTCTGAGGCTTCAAAAAAAGCTACCACTCCTGCTACAAACAGAGTAAAAGAAAGAGGCATTAGTGATAGTAATTCAGCTATGCAGTTTTATGAGCCAGTGTATGATGAGAAACAAGAAGTAAAGAGATTAGGAGAGCATCGCGACTGGCTCTATCTCATTGATTCTGGTGGTCAGATCCAGTTTCAAAAATTACTTCCAGCCTTTATGCCTTTTGTGTCTGTCCTTATTCTTGTCATCAACGTATCGAAGAGTCTCTCTGATTTCAGCTCCACATCAATGCAGCTTACAAATGAAGTTATTGATGTGGACAAACACTCTTTAAAGGTAAAAGAAGTCTTGAAGCAGCTTTTACTGGCAATAGTCTCTGCTTCAAACCGACATGCATTGGATAATCATGATCTCTTGCAATATGTTGAAGCCCCACCTAAAGAAATGAACATCATTGCTGTAGCTACACATTGTGACAAATATGAGGAGCTACTGAAAGAAGGAAAGGAAATTGAGACAATTGAAACAAAAGAGGAAATGCTTATGGACATATTTAGACCAATAGAAAACTCTTGCAAATTAATTTATCAAGATTCAGAGGCTTGTAAGCTCTTTCATGTCATTGATGGTCGCAAAGCTGAGAGAGGAGAATACAATGATCCTGTAATAGCTCAGATATCATCAAAATTGAAGGACCAGGCATACAAGATAAAAGTCCCTTTGAAATGGCACTGCTTTGGCAATTCACTACACAAAGAAGCAAGTAATGGGTGTGGAGTTATGTCTCTATCTCAATGCAAAGATATTGGGAACAAGTTATACATGTCTTCAGATGAAGTTCTCACTTGCCTGAAATTCCTTCACATGCTCAACATGCTGTTCTATTATCCAGACTCTCCAGCTAAAGATATCGTATTTGTAGAGTTGGAGAGCCTCATTGATATTATTAGAGATCTAATGGTAATGGTCTCCAGAGATAGGCCCAAATGGGCAAGGGCTTCATCTGAAGTCAGGGGTTTTGTTACCGAAGGCACAATATCTATTAGTATACTCAAGAAATCGGGAAAATGTGCCAAAATATCGCAAGTTTTTCCAAATTTTGAGTCTGTTCTTTTGGGAGTGTTTGAGCACCTTCTGATAGCAGTACCACTTCATGGGGAAGACTGTTTCTTAATGCCTGCCATCCTTCCTGCTAAAGATGTATCTGATATCAAACCATTCCCCTCTAGGCCTCCTCTGCTTTTTTATTTTGAGAACTCTGTTCCCATGGGTCTATTCTGTGCCACAGTTGTTAATCTTCTCTCTTTGAAACGGAATAATCACAACACTTGGCGAATTATCAGATCAGACGACAACTACTCCAATCACCTCCTCATTGCTAAAAGTGGAATGGAAGAAAGCATTGTACTAGTTGAAGGCCTGGATTATTTTGAAGTCTATGCTAAAGAGCCTACCTTTCTGGTGACCGATGATATAACAAGTGCCATTGATTACACTGTAAGGAAGTGTAAACTCATTAAGCTAGAGAAGATACCAAAGGCCTTTCATTGCCCCTGTTCAGTAATGCCAGCTCATGTTGCCATTGTTGAGGGAGATGAAGAGAAAGGACTGGATATTGGATTTCAATGCATTTTGACTAAGAGGACAGTTGATATCAATGGGGGAAGAAGGTGGTTTAGAAGTAAGGAGCTAGGTTTTTAATGTTAGCCTATTATCATTATTTTTTCTTTAGCAGGCACAAAAGGCTCACTAGTACCATTTGACATCAAGGAAAAGCTAAGTGAGTTTTTATGTTACAGCTAGAAGGGGTCTCTCCATTTTTATTATGTACAAATTTTTAGATTTACAATTTGTGTTACATTTTGCATGAATTACATAAACCTTGCTTTAGACCATCTCTTACATTTTTAATACCTTGCAGGTGAAGAACATGCTCCTCCAATTCTAGTTGCCATTAAGAATTTGGTCAGTGAGTGGCAGATTGTTGGAACATTTCTTGATATAGAAGATCGTGTACTAAAAACAATTGATTCGGAATGTAGAGGAGCTGTAGCTGAATGTAAGAGACGAATGATCATTAGTTGGTTAAATCAGGAAAATGCTACAAGAGAGAAATTGATAGAAGCACTTGATAATGCTGGAAGGCATGACATTGCTACTGTTGTTAAGAAATTATGAGCATTTATGATATAACTGTTGCAGTCTATTAATGATCATGCATATTTTTATTTAAAAGTATCATAGCAAATTCAAGAGCATGGCTTCAATTATGAAGCCATTGGCATCATCGGCTTTATAGCATACTGAGTGTCCGTGAATAACATTTGATTTTATAACTTGTGTATGTACTAGAATGGGTGTATATAATTATGTATCATGAGCTATATTTTTTATACATGCATGTATACAGTTTGGTGAGAAAAGGTAATGCAGGAACATTTTTAATAATGAGAGCTGTTAAATGTATTCTGAATCTTTTTTAGTTGATTGTATAAATGATTAAAAACATGTAAGACACTTATGTGATAATACTATTCTGTCCTAAAACTATTGTTAGTAATAAAAAATAAGGAATAGTTCAATTGGAAAATCCTCTCTGTCTTTCCATTTGTTGTTGAGGTTAAGCTTGAGGTGGCTAACACTGAGAGAGAGTTTCCTCAATAAAGGTTGAGTAAGAGCATTCATGTTAGGCTGTCCTTCACCAGACCGGTTTAAGAGATTGGTAAAGAACTTCATCTACAAACATGATCATAGTTTCTATACATTAAAAAACGGTACAATAAAATGAATAGTCTAAACGCTGCAAGATGTGAACTATATCAGCAATGAAACGAAAATTAGTCTGTGAAAAGTACAATATAATAACTCTTGCTATAGCCCATGCTTTTTTCCAAAAAATGGTTCCAAAATCACTCCAATTTTTATTATACTTTCTGATGCATGTCCTAAATTGCTAGTGTTATGTAGAAAGCTGCCTGATTATGACAAAAATTTAAGCACCCTTACCATAATCAATATTATTATCATTATCATTCATCAAAATGAATGTTTTGACTACAATGCTTCCTATTCATACCTTAGGTGTGATAACTCCGATCCATCTATGTTTGTTATCTTAATTCTTTTTCTTTCTTCTATTTTTGTCATCAGTTTCTTTGACGCAAAGGAAGCCAAAGGATGGGGGCATAAATAGATAACCTTGCAGATGATTATTTTGGCTGTACAATTATACTCAAGACCTTGTTAAATAAAAACCATTTTTAAATTTATAGGTGAAAAGCCCTGCCCGATGTCCACTCCTAATATGCACAAATGTTAGATAAAAAAAATTCAAAAATGATTTTTAGGGTTACAGAAAGGTAAAATTATGATAACAAAATATCACACTGAACTATTTAGATCTAATATGTAATTAGACTAAACATAATACATAATTATTCATCCAGATCTAGTACTTGCAATATTTGTTGCATTGATGGTCTCTTGTCAGGATCTTCTTCAATACAAGACACTATTACATCAAGTAACGATTGAGGCGAACTTGCTTTGACTTGCTCTAAAAGATCAGGAAATGTTTCGATACTTGGAAAATTGCATGCTAGAACTTCACAAAAAAGGACACCATAACTGAACGAGTCCATTTTAGTAGTTTGTTTTTTGTAAGCTGTAGCTACGGTTTGATGTGCTTCAGGTGCACTATATAAAACTGCTCCTGGAGCCTTTGTGACTGCATCTTGTACTAAATTAGCTGATCCAAAATCAGATATCTTTGTCTTCCACTTCCCTGGGCCCTTTGGCTCAAGGAGTACGTTAGCACTGCTGACATCACGATGAATAATAGGGTCAGGTAGACAGTGTAAGTAGTCTAAACCAACAGCTACATCATGCATTATAGAGAGAATCACTGGTCTACAGGATGGGTCAGGAGTCAGTTCCTTGTTCTCATAAGCTTTACGTAATGAGGTATCCATTACCTCAGTGATAATCATAGGATAGCCAG
>NW_003546312.1:151405-153449 GCF_000090795.2 Amphimedon queenslandica | reverse complement strand
ATGATGACTTTTCTCCATGTCTTGATATCTAGCAATAAGTTCATCATACAATTCTTTCAATCTGTGATGCTCCTTTTGTTGAGAAATCATTGTAGATCGAGTATCTTCTAATTTCATAACCAATTCTTCTTGAGTTTCTTTCATCATTTGATAGCTGGCTGTGAGTTCATTATTTTTTTCTGTTAAGTGATAATTTTCTTCTTCTTTCTTAATCAAATCATCACGCAACTGCAAAAGCTCTTCTTGGTACACTCCTTCTAGCTGACTTGACTCTTTTCTAACGTCATCTATAATTTCTCTTGATTTGTCTAGTGCATCAATCAGCTCTTCACAGCTATGCAAGAGTTGATCAAAGAAAGTATTGAACCAAGCATCTTTTTCATGCACATGTTGAAGAGCAGCAATGAAACCATCAAATGATAATGATTGCTGACTGAGACAAATACCAGATACTCTTTGTTTCTCTATTGCAATCTTCTGCAAGACTTCCTTAGTGACTATTGCATGGCAGGAATGAGGCGAATCATCACGAAAAGAAGGTGGAACATCACTCAAAATATTAGGCACTATTTGTTTGCTATCTTGAGCATTATCTCCACCTTCAGCCTATAAAAATGCAATAATAGTATGCTGTTGATAATCATTAATTTCCCTAACCTGATGGGAGGACTCCCATTCATGATTCAGCTCCTCATTACTAATTTCTTCTTCAACTTCTTCATATATGTATTTCACTACTCCTTCAGGAAGGTAAATACAACTATGTCCTGGTGAAACCTTAAAAAGCTTTCCAGTGACATTGAGAGACAAACCAGGAAAATCATTTAAAGGATCAATAATATTATCCTATTCAAAAGCATGTATAATTTGTCCAAATATTTAATACTATAACACTTACTGTTTCAATGCCAATAGCACTTGATTTAGACTCAATTTTCAAAGCTCTGACTAATCCTACCCATCTCACTGTACCAGTGACTAGTTGTCCTTGTCTGGATTCCATAACCACTCGATCATCAACTTTAAATTTAGACTGATATGCATCATCAGATTCACCAAACAATTTTTGAGACAAAGCTGTCAAAATACCTTTAGACATTGGGTTTCTAGGTTCCGTTGAGAGCATCATAAGTACCTGAAACAAGAAAAATTCCATTCTACTGTTTATCAAGAAATTTTGCCAAAACATTTTTGATGACAACTGAAAAATTGGAGGGAACCACATCATGGCATATCAAATAATAATTATTAAATGCCTATATTTTATACATTATGCTTTCATTGCAGCATATTAAGTGTTGTGGTGTGACTTACCTTTGGTTTGTTAAACTGTTCACTTTCCACAACATTAATAATACTAATTAAGTCTTCAACAGGTAAATTATGACACCACTTTGATAGTAAATCCTCCAACTACAAAGGGAAATAATTTCAGTAGTATAGTATACAATAGTACATACAATTTCTTCCAGAATTAACTATACAGTGAATAATAATGAAGCAGCATATGTGTTGCTAACAGCATGTTATGCATGTAAAGTAAACTACATGATGTGTTATTAATGAAAAATTTATGTACAGTGTACTAATGAATTAATCATTATCTCACCTGTCTATAAAACAAACTTTCCAAATCATTCCATAGTTTTTTCTCATTTGTAGTTATAAATTTGATGAGTTCATTCCTATCCTCTACATCTGAGAGATCAATAAGATTAAACACAATCATCAACCAATCCTCAAGTATTTTCTCATAGTTTTTTTGATGCCATTCATGCTCAATGATCAAGTGTATCAAGTACGTTAAAAATTCTGTTCCCTATAATTATATGTACATGCACATGTAAATTGCATACATGTACAATTTACTTCTTGCATGACATTTGAAGTATTAAAATGAATTATAGCCTTTTTCTTCAGCGAAATATCTAAGCAAGTAGCTGTCAAAGATTGCAAAAAATTAACCCGGAATGATTCATCACTTTGATCTCTGACCAGATATCTAACACTTACTGAAATAAATTTCCTATGCCATCCATTTAAA
>NW_003546312.1:145334-150780 GCF_000090795.2 Amphimedon queenslandica | reverse complement strand
ATATTAAATGTGTTATTGTTATGGCTTTCGTTTTCATTTTTTATACACAGAAATAAAAAAATATTAATGATTGATAGTCTTGCATTGATCAAAACCTTGACACTAAAAAATTGATATTACTGCCTCAATGCATTCAATGCACATCACATCCCAATGACTAATGTTCAAATTATATTCAAAAGGCTACAAATTAACCATCATTTTACTACTTACTTAATAATAGAAAGACATGAATTATTTCTGCAGTTTTTTGGCTGGAGTAGTAAATTTTAAAGCAACTTAGCATTGATTTAGCAGTCATTTTAAATAAAGTAGTACCACCTAAGCTGCCAGAATGTACATGAAAATCACCTCTAATAGTGAAAAAGAACTTTATTGAGTTAATGCATTAAATTATAATTTTTTTAAGAAGAGCAACAAAATGATTTACAAGCAGACTGCATTGTAAAACATAATAAAGAAAACTTAACTTACTGCTTGACAAAGAGTCTCAATTGGCAATTTAGAGCTTCCACAGGAATTAGTAACAAATGATGCAGACATTCCATCATAAAAGGACTAACTTGATTATAAAGAGTACTTTCATTCCTGCATGTAGAAAAACTACCAATATCATCACGCAGCATTTCACACAGTCAGACCCACCCAAACATCCCTTCATACAAAGGGTTGGATCTTGTTTTAAATGCGAGGATATTAAAATTGTTATAACCAAACAGTTTTCTGTAAAGCTTAACTGCATTGTAAAGATAAAGCTTTTTTATAAAGTTAATTAAGTATGTTCAAATTGACTGACCCTTCATTCCATGCAAAACGTACCAATATAAATTAGCCACATTGAAAAAGAATATAAAATCCTTTGGAAAAAGAGAATTGAAATAGACAGGATGACAAACAAATGAAATGAGTTGATTTAGATTAATTCGTGTAAATTCAACATGTTGCTAAAAGAGCAATAAGTAAAATTATTGAAATAAAACAACAATTTAAACATAAAAACAGAATACAATAATAAAAACAAACAAAATAAATTAAATGAAAATGAAGAGGGCTATAAAGGTGACAAAATGGTATAAAATTTATATTATCTAACAAATATCATAATGAATTACTTATGCTTAAAAATTTAAGAGAAGCTAAAGATCCTATTGGGTGCTAACTTGTGTAAGTGATTATTGCATTTGGTATCCACCCACACTCATGATTGGCAGATTGGGACAGCAAGATGGCTACGAGAAACACAAACAAGAGGCCATCATGGCTTAAAGAGCTAGCCTGGGTGGCAGTAAATGCCAGTAATAGTAAATAATAAAGGCCAGAATGTCTCCTAATGAAAAGCCTCCCTGCACTAGAAGTGAATCATCTACAAAGGCTGCTTTTAGCCTCCTATTTATTGGTTTTGCCAAATTTCGAAATTTTTTTCATTAAAGAATGCAGAGAACACAGAAGATTATGAATTGTGTCTTGGTCTATACTTAAATAAACAATAATCAATGCATGGTCAACCATGCTCATAGGTTGTACATGTGTCATGATGTGTGCAATATAAAACACTTTGAAGCAATTTTCATAACATACTTCCACAAATAAGTAACAAATGGCTTCCAAAATGTGTACAAGGAGTACTTCATCTGCTGGACAGATTCCAGGGATATTTGGAGACAATGAGACAACAATACCATTCTGAATAACATATTGCAGAGCCTTGAATAAAGTATAGTAACTGCTGGGGAGCTGAGGCAATAGGGCTAAATGGAAGTAACAAAATATTTTAGAGTATACTTTTGTCCATGCATTTTAATTGTCTCTAATGCTAATCTTGGTTTATAGGTCATTCCAATTTAATTCATAGATTCACAGGGGGACTAATTCAGACAAGCGGCTTTATTAATATTTATTTATTAACTACTAAAAAGAGGAAAAAAGGGAGAATCGAATTTACAAATCTAATCTAATCTACGTAATTAAGAGCCTATATGTAGGTTACATAGTCTCTGTACCAGTATGTTTGAAATAGCGTTAGTCTCAGATAGTATAGGATAGCGGCTAGTCTTGGCATGCCTTATGCAGCTTACCTCGAGACTTGCCTCGGATGAAACCTGGAAAAAAACCTGTTACGGAGGCCTCAAGATATTTTGTATTATGAGCTAATGACAGAACTTTATTCTGGAATTTTCCTGGAATAATAGAAATTAGAAATGAGAGATCATGTGGCTGCAATGAATTTGATGCTAGTGGTTCATAACTGTCCCCGGAAACAATGAAGAGAGCTTCAAGATGAGCATCATCCTTGTATTTATTATATATCCCGTCAATACTTTCTCCTTCTGTCTTGTAAAGCAGCATATATGAAGTAGAAGGTGGAGGAGTGCCACTAGTATCCATTGTTACAAGGGGGCACCATGGCAAGATACAATCATTCCTCGGCCAGCAAAACTTACTGCCAACTAGTAGATCTACTTCTTTAGCTAAAGCTTGAGCACGAATCTTTATTTCTAAACCTATCAATTAATGACAGTGATGAGAAGAGAGCTCCAAAAAAAGACTGACCATCATCAGGTAGATCTAGGGCTTCCATTATGACTACCCAAGTGACTACCGGTAAAAAGGTCTAGAGCCAGATCTGCTCTGGTGATCTACTAGATTTAGATCTACGGAACAAATTCTAGATTACGGGAATCAAACCAACGTGTGCGGAAAGTTATAAAAATCATTTTTGATTGAGATCAAGAGTACTAAGATCTACATAATGATTGTATAAACGATTACAAAGCAATACAAACAAGAGTACAAACATGCAAGACACTTATGTCATAATACCATTCTGTCCTAAACTATCATTAGTAGATCTAACAACAAAAATAACTACCAAGTGATGCAATCATGATTCATGAAATAATATAGCAGGGATATAATAGACTAACGTATAGTCTATTATATCCCTGGTAGTAAACACAATGCATTTTGCATTGCTGTGTAAATGCAGCCTCAAATTCACTTTGATCAGTCACTACTGGTATAAACTCTACTTAAAACTAAGCCGGAAGTAGTACATGAAACATCATTTTAAAACCAACCTGAAATGATTAGAACTGAGTTTGACCAGTCACTCTTGTTATATTCTACACTATGAAACTAAGAAAGGTAGAAACAAATACTGAGAACCTGGTAATAGCAGCAGTTTTTTCTCACATGCCAGCTCCAGGGTTCATTATTAAGCATCATGGATGCACTGAAATGAGTCCGTATCACATGAACCAAAACAAACTGGGTGCCATGTGGAAATGATTGGACATCAATATCATGACCAAAATTCAAAACAAACACTATGCCCTCTTATTGATGAATAATCAGTAATAGGCCTACAATATTCAATAACTTTAATCATAATAATGTGTGTGACAGTGTTTATAGGCCTATCTAATATCCCTCAGCATCATGTTGTCAGGTTTAATGTCAGCGTGAATGATACTACAGGAATGGAGTGCCTCGACCAGTTGGCATATCTCTATTGTATAATAAAGCATCGCTACCTCTGTTAGCTTTGTTGTTCAACATGTATTAACTAAATCTTACATGTGCGTGTATAATAGAATGAGAATGATAAAAGTTAATAGAAATGTGCATATATATACATTATGTAATTTGATCACAGCAATCTATAGCATATGGTTCCCAAGCACCTAGATTCTATCAATGTCTCGCTAGCCAGACCATTCTCCCAGCCTACAGTCATTGGAGTGGACAGTAGGCTGGGTAATGGTCTGGCTAGCGAGACTAGATTCTACATGTAAAATTTCATCATAATTATTTTATGATATAATTTTAATGCTGTGCTTAAGCCACCTATAAAAAGTTTGAACTGATTCCAAGAAGAAATTTTCAAGTTATTGCCATTAAGAAATAAGGTCAAATTCGGAAAAATTTTCTGTTTCAGCACATGCTTTTTTTCTGAAAAATGGCTTCAAAATTACCCCGTTTTTATGATAATTTTGATGCATCTTGATGGCCTTATGTTATGCAGAAAGTTTGAGCTCAGTGATTTTGATAAATTTGTAAGTTATGACTATTCAAAGAAATAGTACTGGTAGATTGGTGAAAAATCTATTTTGCTAAAAACTTTCTCCATACACATAATTAGATTCATATATACTTTCACTAGATTAATTGTATACATGTATGTACACACCAATGACCGTTACCATAATTACATCAATATTATTATCATCATCATCATCAATATACCAGCCATCAATTATTGATAAAATCTTGAACTATGCTTCCATCAAAATTATTGTTTTGACTACAATGTTTTCTATTCATACCTTTAGATCTAGGTTTGACAACTCTAATTCTTTTATGCTTGTTACCACAGTATATTAGGTCTGCTAGATCCTATTAATCTACAAGAAATCACTTCTGTCTTCTTTTCTTCTGTCTCAATCATCAGTTTCTTTGCCTCAAAGGGAAGCCAAAAGGATGGGGGCATAAATAGATGACCTTGTACAGTACAATCATGCTTGAGAAAAAGCCATTTTTATATAGGTGTCAAAAAGCCCTGCCCTGACCACTCCTGATAGATATGGTATGGTAGAACAAATTCAAAAATGATTTTCAGGATTATAGAAAGGTAAAATTATGAACATACATCACAACTATCTAGATCTAATATGTAATTACACTAAACATAAATATTCATCTAGATCTATAGTACTTTCAATATTTCTTGCATTGATGGTCTCTTGTCAGGATCTTCTTCAATACAAGACACTATTACATCAAGTAACGATTGAGGTGAGCTTGCTTTGACTTGCTCTAAAAGATCAGGAAATGTTTCGATACTTGGAAAATTGCATGCCAGAACTTCACAGAATAGGACACCATAACTGAAAGAGTCCATTTTAGTAGTTTGTTTTTTTTATACTGTAGCTATGGTTTGGTGTGCTTCAGGTGCACTATATACAACTGCTCCTGGAGCCTTTGTGACTGCATTTTGTACTAAATTGGCTGATCCAAAGTCAGATACCTTTGTCTTCCACTTCCCTGGGCCCTTTGACTCAAGGAGTACATTAGCACTGCTGACATCACGATGAATAATAGGATCAGGTAGACAGTGTAAGTAGTTTAAACCAACAGCTACATCATGTAATATAGAGAGAATCACTGGTCTATAGGATGGGTCAGGAGTCAGCTCCTTGTTCTCGTAAGCTTTACGTAATGAGGTATCCATTACCTCAGTGATAATCATAGGATAGCCAGATGGGTCATCAAGCACAGCTCCTATAAACTGGAGGAGATTAGGATGACGTAGAAGTGACATTGTTGTAACCTCGCGATGAAGCAGTGCTAAATAGTGGGCGCTTTTGGTGAATTCATGTATTTGTTTAACAGCCACTTTCTGTCCTCTAAATTGGCCCACATATACTACTCCCCATCCTCCTTTACC
>NW_003546312.1:141962-145044 GCF_000090795.2 Amphimedon queenslandica | reverse complement strand
AAATGCAATAATAGTATGCTGTTGATAATCATTAATTTCCCTAACCTGATGGGAGGACTCCCATTCATGATTCAACTCCTCATTATTAATTTTTTCTTCAACTTCTTCGTACATGTATTTCACTACTCCTTCAGGAAGGAAAATGGAACTATGTCCTGGTGAAACCTTGAAAAGCTTTCCAGTAACATTGAGAGACAAACCAGGAAAATCATTTAAAGGATCAATAATATTATCCTATTCAAAAAAGCACATGTATAAATTTGTCCAAATATTAGTAATATAATGCTTACTGTTTCAATGCCAATAGCAATTAATTTAGACTCAATTTTCAAAGCTCTAACTAATCCTACCCATCTCACTGTACCAGTGACTAGTTCTCCTTGTCCAGATTCCATAGCCACTCGATCGTCAAGTTTAAATTTAGGCTGATATGCATCATCAGATTCACCAAACAATTTTTGAGACAAAGCTGTCAAAATACCTTTAGACATTGGGTTTCTAGGTTCTGTTGAGAGCATCATAAGTACCTGAAACAAGTAAAATCCCATTCTACTGTTTATCAAGAAATTTGGCCAAAACATTTTCATAATAAATAAACAATTAATTGCAAATCATGCCATGGCATCTTAAATAAGAATTAAATGCATACATTAATTATACTTTCATTGGAATATATTAGGTGTTGATTTGTGCTGACTTACCCTTGGTTTATTAAACTGTTCACTTTCCACAACTTTTATAATACTGATTAAGTCTTCAACAGGTAAATTATGATACCACTTTGATAGTAAACCCTCCAACTACCAATGAAAAATGACAGAATGACAACCCAACTGCTTAGTATCTGCCTACGCAAGTGTTGCAAGTCCAATAACTGCAATTTCAGTAGTACACTTATTCACTACCTTATCGTTAGCTATGCTATTACTTTTTATTACATATATATGCATATTCAATAGTATAATTATGCAGTTTCTTTCAAAAATAACTATAGTAGAATAAAATCAAGCAGATCTGTGCTGCTATGTATGTAAATTAAATTATGTAAGCATAAGCTCAGTATGCTGATATGACATTCAAATGAGTTAATCATTATCTTACTTGTCTATAAAAGAAAATTTCCCCATCATTCCATAAACTTTTATCATTAGTAGTAATAAATCTGATGAGTTCCTTCCTACTTTTTACATCTGAGAGATCAATAAGATTAAACACTATCATCAACCAGTCCTCAAGTATTTTCTTATAATCTTCCAGACTCCATTCATGCTCAGTGATCAAATGTACCAAGTACGTCAAAAATTCTGTTCCCTGTATTGAATTTATATGTCATGTACATACATGTATAAATAGAAGAAAGTTTAGTATTAATTTACTTCTTGCATAACGCTTGAAACATCAAAATGAATTGTAGCCTTTTTCTTCAGCGAAATATCCAAGCAAGTAGCTGTCAGTGATTGCAAAAAATCAACCCGGAATGAATCATCATCTTGACCTCTGACAAGATACTTAACACTTACTGAAATAAATTTCCTATGCAATCTCAATTTAAAATTCAATATAATTTATATCCACCTAATGATTTCAAAAGAGTATTTTTTAGGTGAAAACATCAAACGTAACTCTTTCCAGCTTGGAGTCAGTTGAGGATAACCATCTAAAATAATAGTCATAGCCTGAAGCCCTTTGTCTAGAGAGGACGTATCTTCTAGGTTAAAACCAGGATTGTACATGTACTATGTGAAAAATTTGAACTTCAATAAATACATGTAGTTGTAAATATAATGTACCTTATCAAACTGTTTACTCCAACTTCTAATAACAAATCTCTTACCAATAGAGTGAAAAATCAGCAAGTTCATAATGGACTCTAAAGAATAAAAATTTGAAGCCTGCATAAAATGCCAAATTGAGTTGAATTTATTGATTATAGCAGGAACTTAACCAGACATTGCATGTGAATGAGTATTTAGATAAAAAACAGGTCTTCAAGTACATACACAAACCAAAATAAAAGAGATGATTTTCATGTGCATTAAATATGTATATACCAATTAAAGGGTGTGGCTGCATAGCAGTCAAAATGGTATTTTAGCATTGCTTAGAGGTCTTTTAGCATCTAGCAGATGATGAAAAACAAGCAAACAATAGATGATGAGAACATCAGCTTTTCATTATTCAAAATTGCAGCATTATGAATATTACATAAAACAACCACCAAAATATACATAAATTTTCAATATGCAATGTCTGGCATAGCAACCATGATTGTGGTAGGGTATACATATACCGTATAGCGGGAAATTTTGGAGGGAATTAAATTTGGCGAATTTGGCATTTTGATAGCCATTCGCCAAAATTAAACCCGCCATTTTGAGCCATTATACGCATGCTCAATGCACGTGGCCACCAATTCGCCAAATTAAAATCCGCCAATCACCAAAATTTAGCAATTCGCCAAATTTTAGTCCCTCCAAAATTTTCCACTATACGGTACAATAGTGTCTTAATTATCAAGAGTAGATAATATTATCCATATAGCTGCAAAAAATCTCTGGAAGTAAGAATTTAGAGGCCACCACCATTATTATATAATATGCAAAATTTTAAAATTAAGCAGAAATGTTTTTGAGTATTCACATAAAAAGTGCTTAAATGGATCCCATGCACTTACAGTAATGGATGTATACGTACTGTCATGGAACTGTATAGAAACTGGATTATTACCATTAATGTATATTAATTAATTAACTAATTATTAATAATTTGTGCATATATAAAGCCAGTTGGCCTTATTTGAAAGAGAGTTCTTTGTTATTCAGCTAGTCTCTAAGTAAAATATTTTGAAAAATTCTTGCGAGCTGTGACATTTGGTGGCAGCGGTGGGATCATAGGACTGTTAGGGAACAATCAAGATCCAACCATTGTTTTGCATGCTACTAAGATCCGGAAGGACTTATCAGAGACTAACCGTGGAGGAGACAATGGCTGATAACGAAGATGTTCTTGGTCATTCCGAGACTGATGAAACCGAGACGTTGCGGGATCCTGGAACTGGAAGCAGCGGGGACAATCCTAGGAC
>NW_003546312.1:109428-129313 GCF_000090795.2 Amphimedon queenslandica | reverse complement strand
ACAATTTAAAATCCAGGGAGCATAATTCCCTGTTCTTTGCTAAGATGAGTTTCACTGTTACTCACAAATGAAGTAAGTGAAGTAAGATTACTATAATAGGCCTTAGCAATTAGCCAAACACTTCATGTTAGGTGGTGTGAATAAAGTAGCAGGCTACGGTACTATTTTTTGACGAACCATATACCATTATACATATACCAGAAATTTACTTTTGTAAATTTAATAATGACAATTATGGCATGCAAGTACTGATTAAGAAATTATATCAGACTGCAAAACATTAAAGAAAACCTACTGCTTCACAAAGAGTCTCAGTTGGTTATTTATAGTTTCAACAGGAACTAGTAACAAGTGTTGTAGACATTTCATCATAAAAGATTCCAATGCATAGTCAAAGCTGTAAAAATTCCTGCATAAGAGAGTAAAGTAATCTCTCAAATTGATCTCTAAAATAAAATAGTATCATGAGAATGATGAATGAAGTCAATTTAATTTTAAAAGTTCATTTATAAAAAAAGTAGAAAAGATCAACAAACAATTGCAAATTTTAGTTCAGCCAAATGTTTGTGTAGCATGCCTAGTGAAAATATTACTGTTATATTTAGCTTCCTAAAAGTTAAACTGAATTATAAAATTATGATGAATTTTATTAACAGGGACAAAATAATAAAATTTGCTACAGTACAATTAAGTTTACTAAGAGTAATGTTCAAGCTAGATGAATCTACCCACATAAATAATGATAATGCTACTAAACTGAGTTACAAATAACTAGGGTTGACACTTTATATACATGTATGCTGACATAAAAATACACTTGTGACGACAAAATTCAATCCACTTGCAGGTAGTTTACAACTTGTAGGAGCTAGTGCTTAAAAAATTATTTGAATTATATTGGCAATTGGTGGTTCTGTAAAAAAATAACCAATAACCATTGTTTCAACGTGCTTGATAATTCTCAAATTACTTTATAAGAACAAATTTGTCAAATATTACCATATATTGGTATGGTACTAAAAGCTTAGAAACTGTGTATACAATGTTAAGTATTAACCATAAAATAAATATAAAACATGCCATGTAAGACTTACCTTTCTAGATCAACAATATTAAAAAAAAATATAAAATCCTTTGGAAAAAAAGAATCATAATAAACAGGATGTTGAAGGAGTAGACTAAAAATTAGTTCTTGCTTTAGATATACCGGTACCACATAAATTTCAGACTATAATAAATGAATAAAAAAAATTTTAGAGAAAATTAAGTTTTCTGGAATTATTATATAAAAAATAAATGTACCTTTTTTGACAAAATTCTCTCAACTATTCCTTTACCAGCTAGGATAGCAGTAAATACATTCAATGGGCTTACTATTTATATATGTATAAATTGTACATGTAGTCTAGCATGTGCACGATTATGATGATTGGGGTGAGCCTGAGCTAGCGAGCCCCATTAAGGCAAAAAACATCTTTTTTTTTGTTTCTATGTACAGGCATAGGGTCGTCTAACTATTATTAAAGTTAAATAGCCTAATCTTCATTAAAAGTTGGTGTGGTCACAATGGATAAAATGCAGCTATCAGCAAGTCTGTGCATATTTGCAGCAAACGGTCAGCAAGACTGCTATCCAAAAACTTAGAAGAAAGATTTGGAAAGTAGATATGCAGTCTTTTCCTCTGATATAAAGGACTATGATAAGTTAAATCAATGCAAGTGAGCAAAGCTCCATTAGCTAGCTGCATGCATGCATGCATCATGAGATCTATTCTAGATGATGCTTCTTCTCTAGCAGTAAGCCTAGGTAACAAAGCAGATAACAATCTTCTTCAAATATGATCTGTTCAGTGACTACTTCTACTAACTACAAGTAAAATAACTGTTTTAATTGCTGTTTAAGTGATGAAGCAATAGAGAAAATCTAAGCAAGATGACTGCAACAAGATTTATAGACTTGTGCAATTGCTTTGCTTGCTCATACATGTAGATCATGCAGCACATAAGCTATAGCTTGCTTAGGCTCGCCCCTTTAATGTTTTCTTCTAGTACAAAAGATTAAAACAAAGCACTTCTTGCATTACCTCAATGCTTGAGTAATAGTCATGAATAGTTTCCAAAAGGTATAAAAGGAGAGGCTTGTCTGCTGGACAGATTTTAGGAATTCTTTCAGACAAAGAGACAACAATACCATTCTGAAGGACATATTTCAGTGCCTTGAATAAAGTATGACGGCTTTCAGGATATGAAGGTAGCAAAGCATAACCAACTAAAAATAATAAAAGTAATCCATTGATTATTGTATAACATAGGGTTTCAATTTTGAGGGCATAAACTTGTCCATCATAGCTTGAATACTGAGCTTAAGTCCTGGATGGGTCCAGATGTAGCATTTAATTTTTTACAGAATTTAATTTCACAAAATTGGCACATGGCAATTACTGTATAGCAGGAAATATTCATTGCCACAATAATTTTATTGTCTATCCATAGTTCTGCCTATGGCGGTTGGGGGTAGACAGGACAACCACCTCAACAAATAAACCAACCATTTCATCACTTAGACCAGCCATGCAATAATACTAACAACCATACATAAAGCATGATATTGCAGTCCACTAGTATGGTGTACATAAATTTAAAAGGCAGAACCCTATGACTGTCCAAGCAGGCCCTATCGTTGACTTATTTTCATTGATTAACATGAATTATTAATCATTAACCCAGTCACACCTATTTCATTTTCAATTTTTCATTGTCTAAAATTTTCATTGAAACTTTTGGCCAATGAAACAAACAAAAATTAGCACTCAATGAAAATCTCCTGCTAAATCCACAAATGTATATACATATACATTCATTAATACTTTTATCATTATTATTATTATTATTATTATTATTTGGGGCCTTACAGTCTTACACTAGCTGGCTTTTTTGTTCTGAATATATCGTTTCACGTTTTTAATTTAATAATAAGATTTGCTTATAAGCTGGCCCATTGTTCCTTTTTAAGAAAAGTGTGCACTGTGTGTTAAGGAAAATACTGCTCCTTAATATACAACACATACATGTAGATTATATAATTATGATTATGAAATATTCTATGCATGAATGCACAATTACATACCTTATACGTGGAAATTTTCGAGGGATAAATTGTCGCAAATGATGAATTTGCGTTTTGCGAGGCCAAATTTTTACGAATTGTTTTAAAGTGGAAGAGTTAAAATTAATTAATTACTATGCATGAATAATAATGAGCCACCACTACAATTGCAACAATACCGTAATAAATTCTAATTATACGTACACCCATGTACTCACTGAGATAAATTTTTGCATGGTTTAATTTCACAAATGACCACTCGTTTTGCGAAAACTTATCCCCTCAATAATTTCCACGTATAGGGTATAATATCTTTATACAAATAAGTACCAGTTATAACTTACTTTCACTTCTTTGTTCTAAAAACCCTGATACTGTGGCTTCAAGATCTTTTCTATCATGAACTAATGACATAACAACATTTTTGTATTTTCTTGGAATAACAGAAATTATAAATGAAAGCTCCTGAGGCAATGACTTCGATGGTGATGGTTCACTAGTGGCCTCCGGCCTTGTAGGAATAATAACTAGAACTTCAAGATGAGGATCATTTTTGTATTTATCATATATCATGTCGATACTTTCCCCTTCTGTCTTGTAAAGTAGCATGTATGGAGTAGAAGGTGGAGGAGTGCCACTATCCATTGTCACCAGGGGGCACCATGGCAAGATAACTGGTTGATGGCTATGTGGCCAGCAAAACCTTGATCTACTATGAGTAGTTACTTCTCTAGCTAAAGCTTGAGAGCGAATCTTTATTTCTAAGCCTATAGGTAATAAAATAAATGCATGGCAGTGACGAGAAGAAGAGGACTGACCATCATTGGGTAGATCTAGAGCTTCCATTATGATAGCTCGTCCACGGAAGTTAGCTATGCAAGGGGGTGTCACTTGCATATCCTGTACTGATGTTTGCGACCGGGATCAAAAATTTTGATTCGGAAAATAACTGCTTGATCCCTTGATCTGGTAAGTTTGAAGGCCTTGATTTCTTGATGTGATAAATTTTGGAGCTTTAATCCAACCAATCCTTGGGATTAAATTTCGATTAGACTACTACAGGCTAATGCAAGTGACACGGGCCCCCTTGCTATGAAGTAGACTAGGTCTATGGTATGAATTACGAAACGGATAATTTTCAGATTACGGAAATCAACCTGACGTGTACGGAAAGTTTGTTCAACTTAGCCATGACGTTGAGTCCACTGGAGGAAGAAAGAGCTGAGTTTGGTTACAATATTGAAGCCATCAGAGGGAAGTCACTGAGAATTATTGCTACTGATTCCAGTTCCTCTCGCTGTGTGTTCTTTTTTCATGGAGGAGGAGGGCGAGCTTGTCAGTTTAAGCATCAAATTAGAGCCTTAAAAGACAAGTTAGTGTATGTCACATGCATAGCTTAAGTAAATACAGGGGGATAGTCTATTCTATTAACATCATTATGACGTTGCAGTTTTTGTCCTTCCTAAAAAATTTTATGAGTCACTTACTAATTTATATTTTTGCCATTATGAAACATGTATATACATGTATGTGTACAGACTAACAAACTCATCTCACCTTAGTGGGACTCACTTTTGATTGTCCTAATTAAGCAAAAATGGGGATAATCATCCTTGAATCAAGTAATTTGATACCGAAGAATTATTTATGTTAGCCGGAAATGAGAAGTAATGAATCAATTCGGAATGGTCTTATCATAGACTATTCCTGTCCTATATTTGTAGATTTATTACTCATTATGTGCCTTAAATGTGCCTTCTCCTCATGTTATGCCATCATCCTAGTTATTCCTTCCATTCTCATGAGCAGGCTTTATCTGATGAGAAAGTTCCCTAATCCATATACTCATTTTATGTACATGTACATGCACATGTGATATTTATTAATTATTATACACAGACACATGCATTGCTATAACATGTACATGATCAATTGTATTTCGTATTAAAATTTATAAACACCTTACATGTACTTATAATTCATGTATCATGGATACATGTGTTGTATCTCATTATTATTGTATCTTTTAGATCGGATGTTGTTGCTGTGGATTTTTTAGGACATGGTGATAGTAAAGCTCCAAATCAACCAAACTTATACACTGAAGAAGAAGTTAGTTTGAATAACTGTAAACCGTACATACATATAACAGTAAGGGAGAGTGTCCTATACTTGTACTAACAGAAGGGAGAGTATTTTGTTTTTTTTTGTTATTGAAACAACAAACGATACATTTAGTAGCTTTAAGTTTATTATTTTGATGTTGTGCATGCAAAAGTTTATTATTTTGCTGGATATTTATCGATGAATACTCTAATTGTATTTCTAGCATTTTCAAGATGCCTATGAGATATTCATGAAATATAAGAAATCAGAAAACTACATTGTGTCTCACTGTTATGGCGTCATTCATTCAATGAGGCTACTGAAACGTTTGAGGAGTGAGAATATTCATGGAGTTGTGCAAGGGTGCGTCTTTATATCTATTGGAGTGAATTGCCCTGTTGGATCATCAGCCTCTACTCTTTCAATGCTACCATCATTTGCACTAGGTATGTACACAATGTATGTACATGTACTGCTAATAAAGTTATTATGCAAAACCTGTGATTTAAAGGATTTATGCATATACTGTATACATGTACATATCTGTTTTTTGATTTTACAAAAATCCATTCAAGGATGGTGTTGAACATACATGTGCCTGATGCCCTGATCTGTGGTGATTATAGATAAGTGAACTAACATGAAATAAAGTGAAATACCCTAAACTTGAAATACATGTACATCTTTTTACACCCATGTAAATACAGAACAGATGCACATAAACTATGACGTGTGACCTACCGTATATCTGGAAATTTTCGTCTGTATTTAATTTTCGGATGCATGGCTTTGTGCGAAATTAAAATTCATGAAAATTAATTTATTCATGCGTTAGTTTTGCATGCAGATACTACGTGCATTGTCAAGACACATGGCACTATCATCACAAAATGGCGCTGCTTTGTTTCTTCCAATTAAAGTATCTCTCCTAGTCTCCTACAGCAGTTGGCAGACAGTCTAATAAGCTTGGTAGCTTCTCAAGCAGAGATGCTCTGTGGGATCCTTTATAAGATCTTTAAAATGTCATATGTTGTTAATTTTCGGACAGGAACCACTGTGCGAAAATAAAAATACATGATTTTTTTCTGTCTGAAAATTTTCTCCTATGAAAATTACCAGATATACGGTAATCCTATTGCTAAGTATAACTATCTATAACACATTGCTATATGCTTGTCTTTACTGTCTTTTACTCTTTGGCTTTTTAAGGAATTGCTATAAAATTAGAATCTATGCATGCACAAGAGCTAATATCAGATTAAAATATAGTGACTAACATAGTAGCACGAGGAGTAGTAAACTATAATATTCAATTTAATTTATTGTGTGCTTATTTTGATTCATCATATTATAACTATAGGCCCATTAGTCAGTATTGTCAGCTCACTTACATGTGTGTATATCTTTATTAATAGAGTGGTTGAGACCTTTAGCAAGATCATCTTCCAATGCTAAACTTTTTGCTCCTCAAACAAGTCCTGATCTAATTGCTTTTGAAAACAGTATCTCTAACAACAATAGAATGTATATGATGAAAGTCATAGGAGCTGACTGCTCTAACACTGAGTCTTGGACCCATTGGTTACAGGAAGGGAAGGAGGGGATTGGTGACGATATCAAAGTTGATTTCATCATTGGGGAAAGTGATGGATTTTTTCCTGTTTCAAGTACTCAAGAACTATGTGTGCAATACGGTGTGAGTGAAGAAAGGCTTCACGTTATCTCTGATGCTGCTCATTTACCAATGCTTGAGAAACCAGACATTGTTTGTAGCATAATTAAAAAATGTATTGGGATAGAGTAGGAACAACTGTCTTATAATTTTAATTGCTGACTGCATGTACAATAATTTTAACTTCAAATTGTCTTTGTCCTTTCTGATGATTTACATGTAAGTCATATTATATTAACAGTGAAATTCCACTCATTGACAACAATTCTGTTTTAGCTACGTGCACACAATATTAATGGGTGAAGCCCTAACTGGTGAATCATGTACACATATGTTAGGGTGTGGCAATAAGGCGAAGCCCTGACTGGTGAATCATGTACACATATGTTAGGGTGTGGCAATAAGGCGAAGCCCTGACTGGTGAATCATGTACACATATGTTAGGGTGTGGCAATAAGGTGGAGCCCTGACTGGTGAATCATGTACACATATGTTAGGGTGTGGCAATAAGGTGGAGCCCTGACTGGTGAATCATGTACACATATGTTAGGGTGTGGCAATAAGGAGAAGCCCCTTAAGTTTTTACATTCTTCTGTTTTTTTTTTACTGTCAATATTCTTTATTTTTACTGCCAATTTAAGTTTGTCTATCTGTGGTCTGCTCCAACTTTTTACTCTATGTATTTGAGGCAATTATTATTTTCAAATTGTTAAGTTATAAAAATGAATTTTATTTGTACATAGACTGCTGATTTTAGCTTGACTCTGATGTAATGGTCTTAAGATCTAATGAATACAGCATTGCTTTATCTGCCAAAAATTTAAAAATCAAATAATATACAATAACAAATTTAATGGCTTCTTGATGGACTAATTAATGGTTCTCGGTATCTGTTGCATGACCTGTAGTAAGTGTCTTGAACATGTTCTGATTGTTCTCTGTTGTTAGTGTTACTTTTATTGTACCAACTAGCAATGACACTAGACTGAAAGATACTGAGCCTCTGCTTGATTTTTTTCATCTTTTTGGAGACTATAAATATATGGATAGTAATTACTATAGCAAATGTCAAAATGTACAGCAGTAGGATTATTATAGGATATACACCTTGCCATAAGTGCTGACTGCCGAGGATAAAGAAAAGAGCTGAGAGGTTGATCATTAGCCAAAAATCAAGAGCATTGTTCCATTTATTTATGTATGGGTTAAACACTGTCTGAAAGATTACAAAAAAGACCACCAGAAATCCAAAAGCCATATTAATCATGAGAGAATAAGGTATAGCAGCATACAACAAGTACATAAGTATAAGCATCAGCAGTCGCCCAACAAACCAATAATGCCTTCCTTGCTTATACGGTGCATAAATTGATTCCAATATTGGCCTACTCCATTCGTTTAACTTTCTATGGCGCCTCAATGATTTTGGAAGTAGAAGAATGAGCAGATATGGAAGGATTAGTGTGAATATTATTACCGAAGTCACTGTCATCAAAATTATATGACCTTTGCTTGCATAATCTACTGTTCCATCATAATACCATACAGTATAGGATCCATCTTTGGTATAAATAGTTGCTGGTGTAAATACGTATATTATTGAAGCTAGCAGATTAGTGAAGGAGGTGTGCACAACTGTGACCAACACTTGCACTGATGAACCCGCTATTTTGTTTGAGAGTCTTACTGAGTATTGACTGATGACAATGAGGCAAACAACTATTGCCAAAAGATATATTGGAAAGAGTAAAAGAAACCCTGACTTCAGCAATTCTGTCATCCCATCATAAAGACATAGAGGAAAACTGAGTCTCAAATTTATGCTAGACAGGAAGAATTTAATGCAGTGTTTGACTACAGAAGATGGCTGATTGCTGAGATACTGAATGACACCAGCCAGAGTAGCTTGGGCAAAGAATATGACTCCATTTAGTGTTCCAGTAGTAAGAGTTAGTTTAAAAGCAAATATAAAATAAATAAAGAGAGGTCCTGCTATTATGTAGGCAAATATAATGAACAAAGACATATTGTTACACTTTTTACATTCAGTTGATCCAATTACTACACTATATCCCTCTTGGCACTGACCACATAATGTTCCATTACGAAAATCCCTGCACATGGTTTCAGTATAATGAGTATGAGAATTTTGAATATATGACCCTGTGCTATTGAGGATGAATAAGTCTGCCTTTGAATCAGAGTTGCAATAGCTTTTGTAGCATGAAGAACTAACAGCCAGTGTTAATTCTCCCTTTTTATTAATGTTTCCAGCCCATGATGATGAAAATGGCCTGCTAAAACTTTGGGTACTGATGTTACACTGAGGCTTGAATTTCGGATGACTTGAAAGCTGATAAATAATACTTGAGCAAACACAAACTCCTGTGACACTATCTAATGTAAACCCAATTGGGCAACGATATAAAAGAACATTGATTCGAAGCAAGCTATCACCATTCATCAGAGAGAAAAGAAGGTAAATATTCCTTTTAATGCCAAAATGCCAATAGTGCTAATGTCAGTGGTATGAACAGTGACACTGATATTTGTGCATTGATCAAAAGGGAGTTCCTGTATCACTTGAACTGTTTCGCTTTTGGCAAAAAACCAATTTACTCTTTTTTGCCCAGCATAAGAAGATTGAACAGCTGAGAAAGTTACAACAGCATAAGCTGAGTTATTCAGTGCATCGCTTGCTCTCATTGGTATACTAAATGCCTGACCTGGATAAGCAAAATAAGTTTTCTGAGCGTTGCATGTTGTAATAGTTATGGCATTGGCTGATATGAATTTTTTCATTGAAGAACAATGAAAAATATTTTCATAGTATTTTTTCAGTTGGTTATTGCTTAAAGATTTATTACCCAAAAAGCATTCATATGCACTTGTAGTGTATACTGAATTTCCAGCTATTGATGCAGTGTTCCCAATTAGCAGTATACTAATATTTGCAATCTTTCCTAAATTATTGCCAGTAATTTGAAAAGTGCATTTTCCTTTATTGTATACATTTCCAGTGTCAGCATTTATTGCCCCACCTAATGTTTGTCCTTTGTTGTCAAAAAATATTGCATTGAGGCCTTGACTATCAAGATAAATGCAATTGGGGCCTAGCAGCGTAATGACGCCTCCATTGATGCCGAAGTTTTTGTTGAATTTCAAATAGCCGCTAAGTGTAACATCTGATCGAAGTATATTAAAAACTGTTCCAAAGTTGTTATAAAACTTTCCAGGATTGCGACTTGAACCATTTATAATAATCATGTAAAAATCCCATACATTAAATACTGGTGGTAAGTGGTAAAAATTTTTGTCATAAATGCCTGGCAATGGCGATGAGTTATTGTAAACCTGCATTGACTCTAGAATAAGTTCAACATTGCTGCTTTTAAAAGCCTTGGCATTAATACATGACCCTCCACTATGTGCATAATTGAATTCAAAAGTGACATGAAGAAAGTGAAAATGAATTGGAGTGGATGCACCATTGATTGTATTAATGGAGACTGCTCCGTTTTTTGATATCCCATTTCTTCCATTATTACTGAAAGTAGCATTATCAATAAAAATAGGGACAAAATGATGGCCTTGTTGCATTGGACATGAATCTTTACCAAATGACACAATTGAAGATAAAACTCCACCACTACATGAATGCAAAATTTCGTGTGTCTCAAAAAGTGTATTGCCATTGATTAGTGTTTGAGATTGAAGGTGAGCATTTTGATATATGATTAGCACTGCAGTAATGCCAAAGTTACTAGAGAAGTTGCTTTGAGATATTGTCACTTGTGCTGGTATTTGGCACTGCAGATACAATATAGTGAGTCCTCCGGCATTAATAACTGGGCCTTCATAATTTTCAAAAGAATCATAAAGAGATTTGCTATCATTGCAGCTAATTGGTGGGGCTATTACATAATTCAAGGCAAATAGACTTTTGACAATTGATAGTGAATACTGCTCATGTTTAGGATAAAACAGTTGTTGTTGATACAATATCAGAGCTCCATCACCAATGCTATGACCAGTGTGTTGTGAGATTAACCAATTTAGTGACTCTCTTACTTCAATAGAATGAAAAGATCCATTATAGAGGTTATGTGCTATCATAGCAAATCCAAAATATTTTGAAATGGTAACATTATGCAGAGACACATAGTATAATTGTGAGAGTATCAGGACTGCTGCATGGTGTGATGTAAAATAATATGATTTTGTTAAATTGATTAAGTTCAATTCTGCTTCACTGAGGAGAGTAAGATTTGCTCCACAATTTATAAACTGAACTCTTTCCAGATAAAAGGATGAACGACTTGATACCGAGTTAAAGACAAACCCACTGTTGGTTTGTCTAGCTGGAAAACATTGTATGACAGCACATTTTGTTGGACTCTGGCTGGTAATGACAAATGATTGAGCTACATTAACAACGCATTGCTTTTGGCTTGTAATTTCATGAGTTATGTTAGTGAAGAGAAATATTATAGTATTATCACTGAGGTAAAATTTCTCTTGGCAGAGCAGCAAATCCAATTGATGTTTGTCAGTGACAAATATTGAATTTGTTAGACAAACAACTGATACGATAATTAAAGTAATAGCAATAGCTCTAGCCATAACCGCAGAACTAAACGTACCGTTGCAATAGGAAGTTTATTTTATAAGTTTGGTTATCAAACTTATTTGAAACAGAAAGTGCAAAAAAGTTGTTTTATAAACAAGACTCAAAGTTGTAACTGTTTTATCTTGAATGTATTATCTTGAGAGCTCATTCTGAAAATAAAATTGATAGCTGATTATTAAAAATTCCCTTTATTATAGCTATAGCCATTAAACATGTTATTGTAAATGAAGAGATGATCAATGCAATGATTTTCCCAACAGTAAAAGCTATAAGTCTATAAATGGTGTAACAAATTGTGTTTGTGACTGTTAAAATGTATTTTTTCATTTTATTTCTTTTTGTCTCTTTTGTGGAAACGTCTTGTCATGAAGTGAATGTAACTGAACCAAACAAGTTGGAGCAGCTTTTGTGTAATGGTGAGCTTACACTACACGAAGACACAGTTTTGTCATTGTCAAATAAAACCATTCATTATATTAAGAGAAATGTATCAACGTGTTTTATCAATACTAATTACTCACTGAAGCTTGCTAGTAATTCATCATTACCGGCTACAATACAATGTATTAACTCTCCTACATTCCAACCGGCTACTGGATTTATTTTTCATAATATGTACAAACTAACTCTTCACAGGCTAGTAATAATAAACTGTGGTGGAATGCTTCCTTCATTGGAGTTAATCAATTCTACCTTTTGCCCAGTTTGCTATACCCAGAAGTGCCAGAACCTGTCATCCGTGTTCCTATTTTTACACATTAAGTCACTACTAATCCAAGAGGTGAATATCACTGGTTATTATGGTTTTGCTATAATAGCTATTAATCCAATGAATGCCGTGATGGACACGGTTAATGTACGCTTTACTAATCAAAGTTATGGCATTGATAGTGGTATACTGCTACTATACACTGATAATATGGAACATACTCCAGTATCAAGTAATTTGTCTTACAACACATATTTGAAGAATGCTTTGTTTGAGTATAATTTTGGTATCAATACCAATAATCAATGTTTAGCCGATATATGGTACATGATAAAAAGGGACTCGTGTTTTCCATTCATAAATGCTGCTGGTCTTACAATAATTTACACTCAAATGAGTTTCAATGCTAGTGTTTTGATACAAGATACTAGATTTGAAAGAAATGGAGGAAAATTTTCAGGTGCGATTTTGATTCTTCATTATAATTTAGGTCTAGGCAAAACTGTCATCAATAGAACTATTTTTTCTACTAACAATATTTATAGCAAATCATGCAATGCCTTTGGGTCAAGTCTTGCCCTAGTGATGTTTAATGCATCAGGTCAAAGAGAACCTCTAAGTATCAAGTACAGTAGTTTTGATGGGAACAATAAAAATCTACCTCACACATCTGGAGCTGTTTTTATTGGGATGTATGAGCCTCAGTTAGATTCACAAGTAACAGTGAATTTTTTGAATGTTTCCTTTTCGAACTTTAAGATTTCATCTACAGGTACCTGTTTGTATGCTCATACATACTTCTCAGAAAAATTTCAACATGATGCTTTGCATATTATTCTCGAGAACATAACAGCATATCAAAACTCACAGGCCACTCTACAGAATTGGGTACAAAGTTCGCATGATAATGTTGGCCATTTCACAATCGTCAATGCCAAGTTACTTGAACTCAAGGGTAATAATTATTTTTATAACAACTCTGGTTCTGTGTTTGATATCACTGACACAAGAATAGAACTAGCTGGAATATTGAACTTTACAAAAAACAGGGGAGAAAAAGGGTCTGCACTTAAACTGTTTGGTAATAGTCACATACACATGGGGGAGAATTTAGAAGTCTATTTTACCGAAAATTCTGCCATGACAAAAGGCGGTGCAATTTATGCTTATGACTACAGCTCTAACCAGTGCATTTTAAAAACAAATTCAAACAAACGTACACCTAGGCTATATTTCATCAATAACACAGCTGGGGAATCAGGAGGCTCCATTTACAGTAACAATTTATATAATTGCGAGGCTTCTAGATCTTTTCGTGGCATTCAGGAAGCAAAAACACTTTACAAGGATATACTCCATTTTACACCATCTTCAGTTCAAAACAATATATCAACATTCCCTGTCTCTTTATGTGTGTGTAGCAGTAGCAATTCTACTACAACAATCAAGAAATGCCATACATATAATTACGACAAAACTATATATGCAGGACAAAGCATAAAATTGTATTTAGCTGCTAAGGATATATATCTGCATAAGGTGCAGTATGCATCAGTATCGTTTTCAATGGGTTTGGTGCAATCACAAACTGATTCTCTGTCATGGCGTGTAGCTCCAGCTGGTGTCCATGAAATTTTACATGAATCAGGCAATTGCACTCCAGTTACAATTGCATTGCACAAAATGACTTTTTTTGTGGCTGATTCATCAAAAGCTGCTCTTATTTTATCAACACCTCATGATCCTTCATTAGTTATAGTGAAATTGAAGTTTTCTAAATGCCCCATTGGATTCACTCTTAGTAAACAGAGTGGAACTTGTGTTTGTTCCATTGTGATTCACAAAGCCTATGGGAGTTTCATAGCCAATTGCACCATAGCTTCAGATAGTCCTACCATTACAAAACCACAAGATTCTGTGATGTGGCTTGGGCTAGTAAAATTAAATAACTCTACCGTCACCGGAACTTCATTAACTTGCATCAAATATTGCAACCACAGAAAAGGTTTTGATGTATTTGTAGTGAACACAACCCATGTCATGACAGCTAATCAAAAGAGTTTAGAAAACAATATTCTACCTCTTTGCCCTAGTAATAGGGAAGGGCCATTATGTTCACAGTGTTCCCCTGGCTATAGTGTAGTCTTTGGGTCTACTGAATGTAAAAAGTGCAGTAATTGGTGGATTTTGATTCTGATTTATTATCTCATAGCTGGCCCTATATTTATCTACCTTTTATATGCTCTCAACCTTACTCTCACAACTGGTGCACTTCACAGTATCATATTCTGCTCTCAAATATTCGATATTTTCTTGGTTGATAATAACGTTAATTATGCCGCTTCGTCTTTTGAATTAATACATTTGTATCATCAAGTGGTAAAGACGCTATTTATTACTCTCAATTTTAGTTTCAACTTTCCTGTTTGCTTTTACAATGGAATGACAGAGTTATGGAAAACTGGCTTTTCACTAATTTTTCCTGTTTACCTTTTGTCAATTGTAATTTTCCTAATCATCATCAGTCATTTCTCTATCAAAGTTTCCAACAGAATTGCCCATTCATCAGTACAGGTGCTAGTTACTGTAGTACATCTCTCATTTGCTAAGCTTTTGATGTCCCTGATGATAGTATTTGATTCAACTGACTTATATTTGGAAAAATTACCAGCAATGCATGTTTGGTATAGTGACGGTGCAGTTAAGTATGGAAAGGACGGTCACTGCATTTTAATGATTGTTACATCACTAACAGTTGGGCCTATATTATGCTTTTATTTGATTATCCTATTAGCTGGTAGGATACTGATGAGGAATAACTGGCTCAGGGAATATGTACGACCCATTTATGAAGCGATACATGCACCGTTTCAGCATAATAAGGAGTTCTTTTTCACTGCTCGAGTGATACTCATCATTGTCTTGTACACATTTTATATTATATACAGAGGGCATGACATATACGTCGGATACGCAATATTTGTGCCACTATTCTTTATTTTCATTGCAACGGAATCGTTGTGCAGACCATTCAAGAGCATGTCACTGAACTACTTCAGTCTGATTCTCCTCTCCATTGCATTATTCGCCCTCGGCAGTACCTGGTACTTTATAAAAGCTGGTAATTCTGATGGGCTGGCTCTGACTGTTTCCCTTTCAGCTACTTCAGTGTTAGTTTCTCTTTTTGGTGTCATAGTTTATCGTGTGTTTGGTGCATGTGGTGTATTGAATAAATTAAAGACAGTCACGTCCCTTCCTCAGAATATCTCTCAAGTAATGCCAAGAAATAGAAAGCTTCTCATTCAAAAAAATAATACGCCAACAAATGAAAGTAAAGAGCAGTATGATGAAGTAAGGGAGCCTCTTCTTTTGTCTGAACATGCTCAATACAACTGAATTCATTATAAATAGAAGGTTATATTTATAACTCTGTAGTGTGGTGTGCATTTTTGTATAGTGTGCAATTGCTCAGACAGTTTTTAATTTGAATTTCTAAAATAGATAGTCTAAATTTTTGCGTAATAAAATTTTCATATTTTTTGTAAAACCATGGAAGATAACACCCCATGCATGGCCTTCATATCTGCAGCTGAGATTAGATTAGTTTTAGGCAGTAGTAACATAGTATTATTCATTCTTGATTCCTTGATAACCATCACACTCACTTAAACTAGAGAAGGACTAGACAGTAGTCTATATAGCCACTGGCAATAGGTAGATTAGTTGTTGTCTGATGATAGTGAGTTTGTCTGAAGCAATTATTATACTTGTACACAGG
Source organism: Amphimedon queenslandica (assembly GCF_000090795.2). Classification (NCBI taxonomy): domain Eukaryota; kingdom Metazoa; phylum Porifera; class Demospongiae; order Haplosclerida; family Niphatidae; genus Amphimedon; species Amphimedon queenslandica. Next base: position 113,313 of record NW_003546312.1, on the reverse strand, counting down.
AAGATACTCTTTTAGCTGCATTTAGTTCTATACAATTGAAAGCATGCTGGTTGTCCGTGCAGGCCTGGATTTAGGTCCACTGTGATTAAACCAATGACTGGTATTTTATTGAAAATGGCTAAAAGAGAGGTCTTCATTTACACACGTATGCATAAAATTGTTTTGTGATGAATTTTAACATTGCTCTAAAATTTGTCAAAGACCCTGTACATGTTCTGTGTAATATGTAATTTTTGCCAATAAAGTGTCATGCACTGGGGAATCAATGTATGAAATTAAAAATAAAAATCTTCAACAAAATGAAAACATTGCACAATGCTTTTATTTTCATTGTATTGTTTGCTGAGTAGTTATCAGTTGTAATTGAGTTGTTTTGTCATTCACCATTTCACTATCAAGATGATGGAAAACAATGTGCAGTTTTATGTCTATAAAAGACTGGTTTATACTGCACAACTATGTACATTTACATGTATATGTATATGTCTCTGATACTTTTGAGGCAGTAAAATCCTTTTTGATTATAGGTTGCTTATGAGGTTTATTTGTCAGCTCAATCAAAGATAGCTGGAGTACAGTAATTTGAATCACAGATCATTGGGAATCAATTTACTATCCTGAAGCAAGCTTGAACTTGTCAGCAGAGCTCACAAGTTATATGGAGTAACCATAATTTATAATATAGGTAATTTATTACATGATTGTAATTATTATTGATGTTCATGTACAGTACACATATAGAGTTACAACTAGTGTCATCATCTCAACATTGTCATCATTTCCTCCAACCCTAATTACTCAAGGAAATCTAAAAATTGTGAGTAAATCTGTAGTTGCCTCTCTTTCAAACCTCTGCAAATATTGGCAAATTGGCAAATCAGATATTGGCAAAATATTGGCAAAATCAGATGTTTTGTTTAATTCTGAGCATGCTCAATGATGTTATAATACTAATAGGTTGCTAATTATATCCCGAATATAAAATCTGGCAATTGTAAATTTGTATTGAATAACCAAATTTAAATCCCACCAATACTTCTGGTGGGTGGCTATCTGGTTACTTAATATAATTGAGTACCTCAGTTACTTTAATCCACTCGCACTTTAGCGAGTGGATTGATACGATGCATGTATAACTTGACTTAATATTATTATTAAGTCTCTTGATCTTTTAATACATATGCCTTTTAAATAATATTGGGCTATTGGCATTAACAGTGTGTTTGTGGGTGTGAGTATTTATTGCTACAATTTCAGTTTTAAGTTGAATATGTTCATTTTTATCTTTTGGCGTGCTTTCCTTATCATTTTTGTTGCTTTCATGTAAATCACATAAAAAGGCCTATCTGCAAAGAAATTTTTATCCAAACTTGGTCTTAATATCAGATTTTTTTGTTTGAACTTTCCTGTTTATTTAAGTCTCTTTGTTATTTATATAAAGGTACTGTTCACTTTCAAGATAAGCAATACATGACAAAGGTACTGTTTACTTTCAAGATAAGCAATACATGTAACGAGACACCTACGGTGCATGGCCTCGCCCCTATAGCTGCTATGGTGCATGCCCGCACTTCAATAACTGTTTGATTATCAGCATGAAGAGAGTCTGCTCAACACTAGCTTCCTACAGTTGCACTTCCTCTTGAATACCTGCAGAAGTAGCAGCACTGCAGCACATACATGCAAGCAGCTCCAGCCCCTCCCATGCATGTAGATTGAAAGGTGTGGCATTCCATCATAATTAACTGGAATGATTGGCAGCAAGAAGACCATGTGAGAAAGAAGCTTCACTTTTTCTTTACTAATCAGCAATATATGATAAACTTGCTGACAAAAAAAGTTGCTGCCTTTGTATATTTGAGATAGTATAGGTACTTTAGTACCTATAACCCAGCAAGTTGTTGCTCTAGCGCTGCACAAACGAGTGACCTCAACAATTTCAAGTAAGTATAACTCTTCATCAAGTAAGATTTAGAGAAATCTGTTCATAATTTTTGAAGGCCATGTTCTAATCTACTGAAAAATGCTACCAGCTATCTCTAAAGTGCCAACACAACGGAACTTGGCCCAACTACTCGATTTTCTTACTTTGAAGCTTCTGTACCTAGCACTTGTATTTGAGCAACACAAAACAGTTAAGAAAGACTTTTCCACGTCAAAAAGAAAGATCTAGGAGCTTAGAACATGCTGTGCTAAAGTTATTGTTTATTAAAAACAAATTTCAGTTGTACAGAATGAATGAATGAACGAGAGCACTAAAGTGCATACCCTCGACACAATCTGTATGTAACAGTTTTAATAAATTAAGAGAAAATAATTGGTCAAAGTTTTGAGACAGAGAAGAAGCTTCAGCATGTACTAGATTTATTAAAACTTAGTGAATGTTTTAGACAGACAGAGAATTTTTTTGTTTTTTTAGACAAAGAGCTCCAGCATATTTGCTGCACTGCTGCTAGCTGCAGCAATGTAAAGGTGTGGCTGCAATGAAGGTGTGGCTCAATCAAGCCATGCTCCAACCCCCACACAGTAAATGGTGGCACATGGCCCTAAGTGGTGAAGAAAGCTTTGGTTTTTCTCGACTGTTATAAAGTTTAGCATACATTTGTTAGGCTCTATTTGTTGCATACAAACTGCTATCTAGTCCCTAATGTTAAAAGACTCTGGCCGCTACCTCGGGAGAAGAGAGCCTCGTCTAAACTCACAAGGTATGAAAGTTTGGGCTATCATATCTTTAAAACGAAGAAGATTGGAGCAATTCCTCTCATATTAATGAAAGATGAGGCTTTGCTTTATTGTTTTATCTGCCCTGTTGCTCTTTTGCTTTCACTACGAAAGAGCTGCAGGAGAGCCGACTACGTTTGGCGACTTTGCCAGCTTCTTTTACCACGGAAAAGACAAATCAAGGATTCCCAAGACGGAGAATAACTTTTTCTAGAGCTAGTGTTGATTATAAGACTCTCCAGGACAAGACAAGAAAGCAGTGTCAGCTCAAAAGTGGAGGTCAAAGCGAACACACAGACAGGACGACTGCTTTACCCTCGACCAACGCCTACGCGGTCTCGGGTAATGACAGACACACACAACAACTACCTATACCTCGCGTAGGCGAGGCCAATAACTATGCTTTCAGCAATTATTATAATACAGATATCTAATACAGAGCCTCTCTTCTTATAGCTTTTTGCCACTGTCTGATGGAGGTCTCTTACTTTAAGGCTATTTCTTCACGATGGGCTGTCATGGTTCTCCTCTGGGACATCTTGATGTACTTTAAAGTTGTATTATTTAGACACTACACTGTATCTTCTAATTCTTTTGATCACAATGGTTGGCCTGGGATTGATGTTATGTATTGTTTTATTTATTTCTCTTTTCCTTTCTTTGGCCTGTTAGCTGATGTGTGGGTTGGTAGATATAGAATTATTTCATTTGGTCTCCTACTTTGTTTTCTCTCATGGATTATGTCAGGTATTGGTTTAATTTTGAAGTATGTGCACCAAGAGTATGCATTTCTGAGCTTTTTAGTAATGGCTTATACACTAGAAACTATTGGCTATACTTCTTTTAAGGCTAACATAATTCAATATAATATTGATCAACTTGTTGGAGCTTCAGCTTACGAACTAAGTGCAGTAATATATTGGCACTCTGCTGGTATTCCTATATCATTTGCTGTGTCCTTATTAGGACGATGTCTGATCCCTGAAGACTACTTTCTATTTGTAACATTTACACTAACAGGAGTGTCAGTATCCTCTGTACTAATATCACACTCTCTATTCAAACATCAACTGGAAAATATACCTTTGATCAAGAATCCCATCAAACTGATAGTTAGAGTATTGTGTTATGCCAGGAAGCACAAGTATCCTGAGAATCGTAGTG
>NW_003546312.1:105164-106653 GCF_000090795.2 Amphimedon queenslandica | reverse complement strand
GAAGAGGTAGAAGATGTAAAGACAGTATTTCGTGTCTTACCGTTATTAATAGCTGTAGTTGGGTACTCTCTAACTGATGAAGTGTATCACTGGATCATGTCCAGATTAAACATCTGTGAAAGTAATGTACCATTTCTGAACTGTGTATTATCTACTGGATTTGTTACGTATCTGACATCAGCACTCATTCTTTTGATCTATTTATTCATCTTTAGAGCCTGCTTTATAAAACTAAATCATAGAATCCTTGGTAGAGTGCCTATTGGAATTGCTTGTGGACTTACAGCAATGATATCAAACAGTGTGATTTTCTATTTCTTTCCAGCTCATGTCTCTTCTACATGTCACACACTTTATGTCAACAAGTTATTATTTCTCCCTCAAATATTAAAAGGATTTGCATTTGCTTTCATTCTTCCTGCCACACTTGAGTTTACAGTAGCTCAGTCTCCAGTACACATGAGAGGAGTAATGGTTGGAATGTGGCTAGCTTCAATTGGGTTTGGATATGCATTGAATATCAGTCTGAAGTATCCTTTTGGATGTCAAAATGAGTTTATCTGTCCAAGTTATTACTACTATATGACAAGGAGTATTCTAGTTTTACTGGTCCTGGTAGTGTTTATAATACTGGCTAAACAATACAAGAATAGAGTAAGAGAGAATGAAGTTAACATTCATCAAATTGCTGATGATCATTATACCAAATACATAAATCAAGAAGAAGAATATAGCAAAAATCCTTAATTTTAGTATTACACTTAATTCTTAAAAATCACGTGTGTATTATTAAACAAATTTTACTTAATTTGGCAAATGAGCATTAAATTTTTATATTTTTATTATAAAAAGAGTTAGTAACACATGCATGTTCAGTTTCATCAAAAGCTTATGCTTATGTTGATGCATGGAGATCTCATAAGGTTATTTTTATCATAATGGTGAACTATCACGGATCTTCGTTGGATTTGGTTTTTGAGACCTCTTATTAATAACTTTTGTTAGCCTTTCCATGATCATTAATTTTGTTTTTCCTCTTGGGGTTTTTATTTATTATGCCATAAAAGTGTTGTTGTTGATTATATTTTTGTTATTGTTGTTTGTTACACCTATTTGTTTCTCTTTCATTGTAAATTGCCTACTCTAACTAATCCTAACCTAAATTAGCAATAAGTTTTCCTTTTTGTATTATAAATACTTTTTACATAAAATACTGAATTCAGCTAATTTCTCATCTTGATATAATTATATAGGCGGTAGCCTATATGTAGGATTGAGGTTGATTTTTCAAGATGGCGGCCGTTTTTATGATTTTCAAACACTCATAACTCTTTTATCTTACGTTGTACAGCCTTATAAATGGCTTAGATCACCTCTCCTTCACTGAGCAATTCTCCTGGTACCTTTAGAGTGGTCTGTAATGTAGCAGGAGCATTTCTGGAGAATAGGCCCAAATTCAAATTTCTGCGGCAAAAATCTTAAGACCTTC
>NW_003546312.1:81233-104645 GCF_000090795.2 Amphimedon queenslandica | reverse complement strand
GCTTTTGGGTATATTCTTCATGCAGTGGTGTAGGATTCGTTATCACACCACTTTGCAAGTAGTCTTTGCAAGTACCCTCTTGTTTCTTTACTTTTTTATAATTTAATCCTACTACTTTTCCATTTTTAATGTTTTTTATTTACTTGTTATAATTAATTTACTGTTATCCAGCAAAAATGTTGAAATAAAACTACCAAAATTACAGTTTTGTTTTGGTTAACTAAAACTAAAACTAAAAGTACTTTTGGTAAGCCATTTTAATTTTGATTAACTAAAACTATAAATATAACTAAAACTTTTTGACCTAGCATAACTAAAACTAAAACTAAAAGTATTACACTTACTAAAACTAAAACTATACTAAAATATTTAGCTTTACTATTTAGTTTTCGTACACATGTGTCATTTACATTTGTACATAGTTGTATTTCATATGGTTAGTGCCAAATGGACCAAGGAACAGAGAGAAAGAGAAGTTTTCTGACACATATTAAGTAATATGTACAAATAATCTACCATAACTAAATATTAAAACTAATACTAATACTATTTGACTATTACTATTGGTTACTAAAATACTAATATTTTTTGAATTATACTAATACTATTTGACTATTACTATTGGTTACTAAAATACTAATATTTTTTGAATTTTAACAAAACTAAAACTAAAAGTATTTCATTTTGAAAACTAAAACTAATACTAATACTAAAATTATTATGCCTACCAAAACAACACTACAAAAAGAAAATTAATGTTTCAACTAGCAGTAGTAGATCTACACCTTACAGGTAAATATCCTCATTGACCACAACTAGAAAGGTCTATTAAAAATATTAGAAATAAAGTGGATTAAACATACTTTTTAAGTTCCAGAACTTTAGCTCGAAGGATTGGGAAAAAATCAATAGATTCATCTTTTACCTACCATTTTTGGTCATTTGAAAAGTTTGGTTTAAAGCAACTAATTCTCACCTGTTGCAAAACATACTTCTCAAGGGCATTATGGTCATTATGATGAAGGGATTGCAAGTACAAAATAAAATGAATATATTTCCAAATGTTATGGTCATCATCCAAATGCTTTTGGAAAGCCTATTTGTACGGCAAATAATTATTTTCTGAAAAAATTGAGACTTACTTTTCCGCCACATTGTTCATCAAACTTATATTTTTCATTGCTACAAATGAAGCATCTATTTTCGTTATCCTCATTCACTTTATCCTACAATAATTATTAACATCAAATAGCAGTGACATCAAATAGTAATACTTAAACCTTTTTTTGTCTCATCTCTGAGAACCTGTCAATCAGTATCACAATGACCAGATTTAATCCCAATATAGTAACCACAATAAAGAAAACTAGATCATAAATGACACGTCCACCAACAAGACTAAAATTTGGCTGATATTCCTCAGAAGGTCTCACGTCCAGTGCCTATATAAGTAAATGCACAATATACACTTTCACATTAAAAGAATAACATACAGAGCCCAAAGTATTCAGTAGTCCTACGCGTAAGATTGTGACAAAACACTGGAATACATTATTACAGAATTCATCCTTTTCTTCAGAAAAATAATTTGAAATTAGTGCAAAACTGGCAACAGCATAAATATAGATGAAAACAATGCCCAAGGCAAAGATAATCAACAGTTGGAATGCTAATGAATATAGTGAAATTCAGTAGAAGGATTTTATGTCTTACCACTCTTTTTTAGAGCTTGAATGATGTGAAGAATGACACTATTTCCAAGGAATGGATAAATCATGCACCCACAAAGAAAATATCCTTTCCATATTCCCAGAATCGAAAATATTAAAAACAATATGCGATACATTGGTTGGAAGCTCAGAGCAAAAATTTGATAATATTCAGCTGGTTCTGGTCTACCAAAATATATTTTTCCACAAGAAACCTTATTCAGAAAATTATATAAAAGCTTTCTACGCTTTACTCCTTTCTTATACTTGTACCTGTAAAAATAAACAATCAATGTTACTCTTGTATACCAACTTACATAATTTTTTTGAACCAAAATATCCTGAAATGAATCCTGTGCTTATTTTTATAGAAGTAGCATATCACCATAAAAATTGCTAGTACAAGATGTAAAGCACTGAGGATGTAGTGAACTGGATAATACCACTCAGGTGCTTCAGGGTCAAATATTGGCTGGAAGTAAATTGAACTAGTGTTGTCACATGTTTCGTTATTTGCTTCAATGTTTTTACAAACTCCATTAATGTGCACATCGTCACTGCAATATAAAACCATTAACAAAATAGTTTTTATATATGCTCTTACTTGGATGGAGACTTTAGGAAAAAAACAAAAATATTTAGAAGTATAGTTAGCAGGAAAAGACAGATGTTTCTTATTGTACTGGAAAACAGCATCATATTAATTTCTGTGCATAGATTAGTAACTTACGAAGTTTGCAAAATCCAGTAAAATAGTTTCAGTTTTCCTTTTTCATTAGTCTTTTTCTAATGTAAATGGAAACATTTTCACTATAAGTATAGTCAAGAGTGGTATAGTATATTCAAACCTTTTGATCATTGCTCAATTTCAATTCTTTTGTCCATTTAAGTAGATCAATCAATTTTTCTTGAGGTGTTCTTCTTTTAATGTGTAGTAATAAAATTTCTTTTTCTTTTGCACTAAAATCTGCCTGGAATATATCATTAAATGAATTTGAAAATTGAATGCTGTCTACTTACATGTGGATCACATGGAAAGTAAGCCCGAGTAAGTAATTTCTTCTGATTTTGCATTTGATAAATTATTTCAACCCTACTGGACCAGTTTGTACAACTTTTCCACATTTTCTCTGCTTCAGTGGTATTATTGTCTTTAAAAACTTCTTTGAAATATTTTTTCCTAACTATAGAATTTTTTGTAAATTTAATGTCTAGCATATGATTACCTAGTGTATCAACACTTATTTCCTTAAAATCAGCAATTCTTCTAAGAATGCTGTAACCTCTGCATAAGTCTTTATTAAATTGCTCATTAGATAATCTAGATCTAATTAAGGCAGACTCCCAAAAATTAAACATTCTTTGTAATAAGGTTGAAATCTCAAAATGTTTTGCTATACAACTGGCCAGAGATAAAGAATTTTCATCAATTTCCTCTAGCAATATTTCCAGCAATTCCATACTAGAACACTGTAGCTCATATAATTTCCTATATTTGGCTTAAATTATGTAGATACATTAAGTTTAAGTTACCAATTAACTTCATTGACAGCTGATGAGTCTTTTCCCAATATGCCATTAATAGAAATGACAACTTGAGCTTTAAAAACAACTATTTGATTTTTGTAATTGCCAGCACACATTTCAATCAATGCATGAGTAGCACTTTGTGCTACTACAATAGCATCTTCATTTTTTTCAAAATTCACAGAGTTGATAATGTAAAGGAGCACAAAAGAAACTTGATTAATTATGCTTGACTCCTGTTGTAAAGTATTAAGAAAATAGTATAATAAATAAACTTGCATCAAAGATTTGTTCATCTCTCATTGCATCCTGTATATCTTTTTGCTGCCCATCACAAAGACTAGCAATGACATCTAATACTATTGCCACTCTGGAATCTATTATCTAAAAATTACATAAGCATAAGTTTTTGTTTTGTAACAATAATATTAACTAACTGGCTGGTTTTTTGATGACTTTGCTTTTTGTACAATAGATGCTCTGTACAATGCACATTGAGATCTATATTGAAATTAATAAATTTTTTTACTTACTTGGTATAAAATTTTCTTAAAATTTGATGCACAATCATAATGAGACTTCGATCCTTTTGAGTAAATGAAATTATTATTTGCTGAGCTTCTTCATTTCCAAAATATAGTAAGACATTAAGACATGCTATCACTTGAAAAGTAATATCAACATTTGGATGATGTAGTAGATCAAAGAGCTATTTAATTTGAAATTTGACTTTATTACCTAATGCAATTTACCATTGGTACTATTCCTTGATCCAGTAATATTTTTTGAAGAGGAGCAACAAAATCTTTGGGTTGCCTATAAAGCTCATAATTATGCTAATACAAATAACATCTATTATTATACTTTTCTTGATGTTTTGAAGACTTCACTTCTTTTATTCCTGAGTAAACAATTCCACAAATTAGTTTAAGTGTTGTCAAAGTCATGTTTTCTAAGTCAATTTTTCGAAGACCCAAAGGTTTCTGCTTTTGAATAAGAGTTCTATTGGATGTTATTAAGTTATAAATTAAAATTAAGTATACTGTAGCAATAAAAGGAGTTTGGTTGCTTTTAAGGATTTCACTTTCAAATCTTTTGTCTGTATCTCATGTGCAGAAGACTTCTTTGTGGCCTTCCTGATGTTTAACAAATTAAATATTGTACAATTATTTTTACTTCAGATGATTTTCACTGTCTTTAAATTTATCAATAAGTTTTTGAAAAACTGGATCACTAGGAATGAGTAAACGTCTTTGCATGTCCTCTAGGTCTAGATCTATTAATAATGAACTTAAAATATTTCACAATTGACTTACCACAACCACCAAATCCACTGCTCTGCATGGGTGAGTTCCTTGTAACTGACTTGTTTGTATAAGTATTATAACATTTCTCAACAAACGTTTGAAAACTATCACTGTGACTACTGGTTTGTGAATCATTCACATCAGTTTGATGATCGTGTATCTAATAATAAATTTCTTGATAGATCTACAATAATTACAGCATTGTCTCACAGGTTCAGGACAGATAATAGATCTACTATTCTCCAAGGCTATTATTTTCTCAGTGACAAAGGGTAAGTTAAAATCAGCAAATTTCTAAAATCAATAATACAGAAATTTTGAATTGAGGACAATCATGTACATATACCTTTAATTCCTGTACTAGTTCTTCTGCCTCAGTAAATCTATCACTGCATGATTTAGATCTACCAGATGAATAAAATGCTATTAGCAATGGAATTAACCCTTCAAATATATATAAAAAGTTTTTATCAATCTTAGTTGCTAAGTTGTCAGTATGCATCAACAGAGTGATACTCCAATAAAAATTGTTCCTCTTCCTTAAGTTTTGTTCAGCAGTTATTTTATCAGAATTCTTCCATAACTTATAAGTTTCACTAACAATCTCTTTATTAAATTTCCAGAACTGGCTGTATTTATTGTTTGAAATGGTAAATAATAATTATGCAAACAGGATGCATACATACCGGTTTTCAGCTAATGCAGTAGCACAAGCTTCACCAGAATCTCTTTCAGTAGCTAAGTATGTTGAATTTAAAAGACGAATAAATGGCAATTTGCGATGAATAGCAATTTTTTGATTGAACAAAATACTGCAAAAATATAAAAATAATAAAATTAATTTGGAACTTACTTAAGAAGATCATCTAAAGTGTAAAACTGGCAACAGACTGATTCTGCATAGTGACAATGTCCAGTAGTACAAGAAGCTATGAGATCTGTTATATTCAATAAGAGGTAAAGGTTGGGATCATTGTCATTGTCATTCTGTTATAAAATATCAGTTTATAAGCTATTAATGCATGATTGAAGTTACTTTTTTAAGAAGCTCTATTTTGTTAATATACAATGGGTTTTCCTTATCTAAAAGGTGCCCTAACACATCAGTTGAATAATCATATATGAGTTTTGATATATACTCCTGCATTGGAGTTGCTGGATTAATGGTCTAGAAAGATACAAAATTGTAATCATGTAACAGGTATAAAAAATATTGTGCCAACTTACATCAATTATAACTCTTAGAGTAACTGTTAACTCATAATGCACAGCACTGCTCCTAGCAATTGCACAAATAAATATATTGCTGATATCTGAATCAGTTAAGTTAATGCAAAGATCAATATTATAGAAAAACCTATAAAATCAAAGTCAGGATTAATTTATAGATTTCACTGGATTTGTACCTCATTAAGTAGACGTATAATAGGTTGCACAGCTGTTTTAAATTCAAGAAAATCATAAAAGCTGACAAACAATTTATTTTGAGCCTGCATGTCAAATGAAGATGCTATTAACTATAGTAGTATACTGCCTATAACATACTCTCTTGTTTTTCCTTGCTACTCTTTGAAGGAAAGTAAAACAACTGCTGAGAATTATTTCATGATCTTGACAGTCACTGAATCTTTGTCCAAGGACATACTCAAGAATAACATCAAATAAACCTATAAAATGTCATTAATTACAAATCAATAGCATGCCTCACCACAGCTGTATGCTACAGCTTGCATAGTCATATTAGGCTCAGTTTCACTCTCATCTAATATGCATAACTTTGAAAAATTATCTAGTTTCATTGCTATGTTCTTTTTGTCTTCATCCGTAATGTGTTGTCTCTGTGTCAATTTGGTAATAAGTTTAACTGTATCAGTCATTGTAGCTACTATTTCCCTTTCATGACCATTCACAGACTCTTCTGGTGAATACACATAGACATCTTCTTTAGCACGTAATAATATATGGTTTTCAATGTTGAATATATTGAAAAGAAGTTCAGCACTCATCACAGATACATCAAAATCACTGTTATCAACCAAACTAATTAGGCACTTGCACAAATCCTGGCACTTTGTATTATTTTCTGTGTTAGTATCAAAAATTGGAAAAATATCCGGTTTAAAATTTTCCCGTAATTGTCGTTGTACAGAACTATATGAAAGATTTTAATATTATGAAAACTTCATATTAATTACTTTTGTGTAATTTTTGCATCATAAGATGCATCTTGAGGACTTTGAACTACAACTTTGGTGAAATCTTCATCAGGTTCATGTTTCATACGAGTATAATGAATGGTTTCTTTTGTCAAAGAATGATCTTGCTGGATAAAGATTGTGGAATTATTGCTAAAGTCACTGAGAAGAGCCTGTAATGACTTTTAACACTTGCGTTGACAAAATAATAGCTTTACTTTCACAGATAGATGTATGCGTTGTTTTAGAAGTAGCTGCAATGATAGTAGAGCCCTTTTGCAATAAAGTTTAGTAATACACACAAAATTTATAAAGAACTTACAGTGATATAATCTTTAATATCATTTCTTTCATTACACCACTAGCAAGCTCTACACAATCACAGATATTTACAACCAATCGAATAAAAATTAATTATCCTTACCACTTAATTTTAATTTCTCAAGTAAAATACTAGTGATTTGTTTTATTTCATCATCTTTGGAATAAAAACCATGATCTATCAAAAATACCAGAATGCTAAGAGTCAGTGCAGTGACAGTCTGGCTCTATTATATATATTCAATGATTTTAAATGAACAAAAATACATTATTACCTCAGTTCTTAACAATATAGTATAAATTTTGCTTTTCATAGTAATGAGAAGGCTGCCAAATTTGAAACCCTCTGAAAATGAGGAAGACCAAAACTCTAAATTAATATCAATTTCATTACAACAGGATTACATATAGTTACCACTACAACCAATTTCATCCTGTAAAAAAGCACATGAGAGTCTGCTACAAGCAACACCTCCAGTTTCTAAAGCATCACTAGATAAACAAAAGCTATTCAGAACTTCTTTTGCATCAGGGTCCACCTAAATACTAAATTAAATTTTGAATTATTAAACAAGAGTTTACTATTTCACTTTCAAGAGCTTTACAAACTTCATCTAAAAATATAAAACATTTGAACAAACTAGTCTTGATCTGGATCTACTTCCAAACCTAGAATTTTCCTGTTGATACTTTTTCCATTAAAAGCTAAAATTGACATTAGACCAGCAATTTCAGTATCCTATTTCATAATTATAATTTCTTATGCTTACAGACTTTTACATGATTATTACTTTCACATTTAATTTCCTAACTGGAATCAATTCACCAATTATTCTAAGCATAACATAAGTCAGCTGCATAGTGACATGTGTGTGATGCTTACCTGCAATCTTTAAAATGCAAACTAATAATGAGTTTTTGTATTTCAGCACCAAATCTTTTGTCAACCTGTGAATTTAATTAGACTAAACATTAATAATGAAGTACAAACCATTTCCTCCAGAATTCTAAATTTTGCGTTGTCAGTCAAGTAGTAAATAGATTTTAAAGTTCCATTCTCAACATACAATTGTAAAGATTTACAAATACAAATGCAGGCTTCATGTGATATCCTAAAATGAATATTAATAATTATAATGATATAGAAAGCATGGCATACTCATCATCTAAAACAGCTAGCTTTCTTAAAAGAATTATAATTATATCAACTGTCTAGAAAATCAAAATTATTTTACATGGTATCACATTATATGTATAACTCATTCATTTACTTTTACAGTTCTTAACATGTTTGCAAGTCTTGTTTTATCCTCAGTTAATGTAAACGATTCCTGTAATCCTTTAATTAAACAAATAACACGTTGAGGATTTGACTACAATTTTAACATAATTATTTTGCATGCACACATATAACACAAACCACTTGATTGCACTCATGTAACGCTGAGGTAATGCTCTTGATGTGAATGATGTCTATTACAGCATTTTTTTCAACCTAACAACACAGTATCAAATTAATTAACACTTGTGTCCAGTATACGCTCATTCTAACCTTTAATACTTTAAAGCAGCTCATTTTAGAATAATTTTCAAGAGCAAGCTGAAAGAATTAAAGCAATCATAAACATCAGCATAATATAACATACATCAAGCCTTTCATCATTGGATGTGTCCTTTGAACTTTGTTTCACTACACACCATACAATAAAAAATAAATTAAAATTCAAAAGCATACCATTAACAGATAAATGTTTAATGTCATCTTGTTGTGTTGTACTCCTAGCAGCAAGTAAAATGATGTCATGGCTAAAAACTTCCTATAATCAAGTTAAAAATTTGCACACAATTTAATTCTAAACCTTTCTTTGCATGGAGTGGTCAATTGCTTTTATCTGAAAAACCTCTACAGTCTAAACAAGTATGCATAGTGTAAAAACAAACTTTCTTTGTAAACATAACCTCTAGTATTGGCTCTTGTGTCAAAAAAATTTTTATTTTGCACTCATCTCCATACATTAATGGCTCTAACGAGCAAAGATATGACAGCAGCATGTGATACTTTTATTGAAGTTTTATACCAGATTCATTTGATCCTTTAAGCTCAAGGAAAGTGTCACCAGAAAAAGGTAAGTTGTTAAAAAAACTTTTTTGCCATCTACGTAAGCCATTAGCAGAAACATAGCCATCAATTTTCTGGCTGGCTAGCATCACTATATTTTCTGCCTGTATAATTATTATTATGATAAATTAAATAGACATAAGTTATTATAACCGTTATGCTTAATGGATTTAACTTCATGTGATTTTGACAGTGTGATGAAATGGAAAGCACAGTGCCATTCTCAAAGGACCTAATAAAACATAAAGTAGTTAAAATATATTATAAATTGTAGCTTACAAAAAAGTTTTTTCTTTATAAGAAAATTGATATTTCTGAGTCTGTGACACAACTTCTAATTTAATGAGCTCACCATGCTTAATCTTCCAATTGATGCATATAAAGATTATGAATATCTAATTTTAAAATTTTACTTGTTTGCCCCACTTTCTTTGATGATGTCCTGGAGGAATGATCCTAAACAAATACTCATATTTTTTATTGGATTCATTTGCTTTATTAGATAGACTAGTCAGGCAAATTTGTTCCTAAATTGAAGGGTGAAATTTATGTGTAAACTTCTAATAAATTATTGACCTTTATAAGATTAGTGTCCTCATCTCTTTCCCATTTAACTGATAAATACTTTCCAGATGCTTGGTGCTGTAACTGTAGAATTTTAATTGCATTAAAGCATTAACATTTCTAACTTTAATTGTGCAGCCATAAACAATTTTCATTAGCTCGGAAGATAATTCATCAGCACAAGTGTCATCATCTAATTGATCATATTCATCACTTGATTCACTTCCATGAGTAATGCAAAACATAGCCACTACATAATAAAATAAAGCCAATACATTTGATGTACCTAAGCATGATAGCTACTACATATTTATGATGATTACGCATGCATGGAGTATTTTCACTCACTTAAGTTACATTCCAAGATATCATCCTTTGATGAAGAAATGTATAAATCATCAGGCTGCTTAGATCTGCTATGACTATTGGTAAATTTTTATATAATTTACATACTAGTATTCAAAAGACAAATGTGATTAAAGCATGATGTGCTGCTAATTTAGGAACTGGCTCTATCCGGCATCGGCATAACATCAATGCGTCGACAATAAATTATTTTATATAGATCTAAATAACTAAATTTACCTTATAGGTTTGCTGTAAAGTACATAACCCGATTCGTTCTGGTAGCATAAGGACACAATGTCACCATTATAAATGTAGATTTCCTTTTTCGAGGACATTGTGAAAGCCGAGGTAATTTAGAAGCATGTTAGAAGACAACGCCCTAGCTAAAATTGCGACGCACTAAAATTAATGATGTCATCCGGCTTAGATCTACGTCACGTATCATCATAGTATAATCTATGACGTCATGAAGACACGCCTCCTGCAAACATGGCGACTAGAAGATCCAAGCGATTGCAAACTCGGTTCAAAGAGAAATTAGAGAATGAAAATGTAAAGAAGGTTAAATGGCTAAGAGAAAAAAGAAAAACATTTAAACAAGAATCAGGTAACTGCAATGTACTGCATCAAGCTTATAGGAAGAAACTTTGGGTGGAATACTTGTAAATTTAGGTTGTCCATGCTTTGTTACACTTTTAGATTCACCAAGTGAAGCTGAAGAAATTAACGGTGATACCTCAGCATCATCCGGTGTGTCAGAGGAACATGTAACTCCTTTCAAGCAACTAAAAGCAAAAAACAACTTCACTAAAGTGTAAGGAATTTTATTTTATTATTTTATTCGTTGTAATAAGCACAAGTGCCTCAGGGTCCCATGAAACTAAGTGAGCTAAAAAGCATGCTCCATTAACTTTGAAATTGATCTTAATTTCAATTGGAATCAGCTCAAACTTCTACCGTTCTACGCAACATGCATCTAAGTGTATAGTTATCAGAAAAAAATTTAAAGTGAACGATTCTCTCCTTTTAATTTTGGCGAAATTTGGCACGAGGCCATGTACCAGAGTACAGGGACTTTGACCAAATTTCTGAGCAACTTTTAAAAATTTATAACAAATTTGATTTTGATCAAAATCGGCTCAAAACAGCATAAGCACATATATATGCATTGGCTGAACACTATATGGTAAATTCAGTGGGACAAGGGTATGGCAAGGAGTTAATAAAAATTGCAGGAGTGTTATTCCACTTGTCTGTTTTGCTTTCTACATGTACCTTCTTTTTGTGGGGATAGCCTGTGCATGATGTGTTGCTGCTGTAACAGAATCACAGGCATGTAGCACTTATTCACTGCCAAGTCTTAAGCTATTAATAGCTACATCCTGTTCATTTGCTAGCATCAGAGTATATACCACCCTGTGAGCAGATAGGGTACACCACACCCTCCTACAATTCAAAGCCTCTATGCTATTCAGCCAAAGAATTAATTCTTATTTTGCGTTGGAAGAGATATGGATGATGTCCTGTGACTCCTGTCACAATGATCTAGATTGAAGAACAAAGTATAAAGCCTAGGTCACTATGTCACCAACTGCTAAACTCATAGCTATAGCATGTAAATATGCTAATAATATTCATGCTACCTAAGTTGTTGTCAATGCAGCAATAGGCAAAAGCTGTCTATGCTGTCCAGCTTTAGTTCTGACTTCTGAGCCTCCAAAATAAAGGCTGGAGCCTTTTAATACCTGGATGTCTTCTGATGCTCTAGCTCAAACCCTTTGACAATGAATATTATTATAAAATTAGGACCCAAAATCCCATATCATTTGTTTGTTGTTTCAAATTTTTAATAGCATTAACCAGTTAATGGCAAATTTTGTCTTGTTTTTTTCATCAGTTATAATAGTTATAACATGGATAAAGGATTGGATTGCTATGAAGCAGATTTCATTGATGACAGTGATAATGTGAGAAAGAAACCGAAGCCAAAAATAGCGACACCATCTTTATCACTGAGAAAGAAGAAGATAAGAAAAGGGATAACATGTATTAATGAATCAGAAGAAGAGAGTGAAGGAGATGCACATGTATCCACTCCAACTAGAAGAAAATCAGCTAGGAAAAGAATGTTTGATTCTTCTTCTTCTGAAGAGGAAGTACAGGAAGAAAAGGGGACACCTAAGAAAAAGAAAAGAAGAATATTAAAGATGGATAGTGATGATGATGATGATAGATCTCCACCAGTTAGGTAAATCAGGGGCGTAGGCAGGATTTTTGGAAAGAGGGGGCAAGCTATGCGGCACGCAAAGCGCCACGAAATTTTCCAAAACCACTCCCTTTTAGGGCGTGATCACACCTATTTTTCAATATGGCGGACTTAAAGAAAGATCATAGGCAACGTGAAATACCTTTTCAGCTTTATAATGGCATCATAGAAGGACTGATTTAGCCTTTTCCTTTCATATGTAAGTTATAGAACAGCTTTTTCTTCCAAAAGTAGCTTATCATTTTGTTAATTTTAAATTTTGATTTTAAAAAAGGGGGGCATTTGCTCCCCTTGCCCCCCTGGCTACGCCCCTGTAAATATCATACATGTAATATAATGCTATTAAGTATTTTAGTTTATTAAATATTTTTGTACCTGGCATACATTTAGTTCTATATGTATCTATAGTTTATATGCATTAGAACTTAGAAGTAGTGTAACGTTTGGCCATTTGGTGACTTGCATCATAGTTACGTGTAACTAAGACTAATGAAAATCATTTAGACTTTTTATAGTATGGTTTTATTAATTACAGCTATATGGTATGTACTGTATCTAATTTTAAAGAAAATTTCTTTACCTAAATACAGCCTAAATAATGTGATTTTCTTCTATATTATATTTTAGTAATTTTAAGCCAATGTCAACCACTAGAACCATCACTTAACTATCTGATATTACATGTATTTTGTGTATTTACATATAGCTTCTATTTGTAACTTTTGCAGGGCAAAATCAAGCCGGGCACAGATATTAAAGGAGCAGAAGGAGACTAAGAAACAAGAACTGATGAGAGAATTAAAAGAGAGCAGGAATAAAGCCTGTAAGATACAGTTCTTGTACATTTACATTTTAAAATTAAAGCAATTTTTTAATTAATAATTTTATTGTCTTCTACTCATTTTTATACTATTAATTGGTTTATTTAATAGATTCAGATGCTAACTTGGACACTAAGCAGGAACCAGAATATACATGTAGCAATGGAATCTCTTATAATTATGATGAAATATTTAACGATGAATCATCAGACGAAGAGAAAGATGAATATTATGATAGTGATTGGATTGTACCTGATGATGACTGCTCATTGGATGACCTGGGAGAGGTACATGTACATATACAATATTATATGCACATCATTCTCTCCTTTTAATTGTTACTCTTCCTCTCACTGGCCCTGTATAATTAATTTATGTGTAATTTTTAAATGTGGCAAATTCATTGAAGTTAAATCCATAGGAAATATTTTTGGGCTAATTCACAAAATGTACAGCCATTAAGAATCTTTCACTGTACAGCACATTCATTATTGCTATGGTATTTTATATTGTATAGGCTACTTCACTGGGTTCATTGTATAGTTTCTTGTCAAATACAATGACTTTTCAGTCAATAGTAGAGGAATCAAGCAATTGGACTGAGGTACAATGATATTCACTCAGTAATGTACCGTATAGCGCTTTAATTTGGCGGAGTTTTATTTTGGCGATTGGCGGTTTGCAAGCAGAATCACCAATATTTAAACCGCCAATCATTAATGCGCATGCTCAGTAATGCACGTGTACACAAAAAAAATTGCCAAATTAAAAACCGCCAATTACAATTTTACAGCAAAATCGCCAAAATAAAGTGCTATACGGTATGTGTACATGTACATGTATATTATGCCATATACACATGTACATGTACCTATACCTGTATTAGGATGAGCCTGCCTATCAGCTAATACTATCTGCTGGAGGGAATAAAGGGGAGACTGCTTTACATGATATTTTATCAGACCCTGCTCTACAAGAAGCTGAGTCTGTTCTCAGTGATTTCAATACCACTCTATTACATGTTGTTCTGGTCTTACCATGGTTATCTGATTCTTCATCCAATCAGTCTAGTGACAGCTTCTCTCAAAAAGTAAGTGTTGTACTCTTGCCAATGTATAATGTGTATGTACATGTATATGGACTGTTGCCAGATTGTGTCTTGGTGATACACAGTTGTTGTTGTTACTGTAGGGTGCCTTTTTTTTGAGTACTGTAAATTTTGTGAATTTGCCTAAAAATCTATTTTGCGAATTTAATTTTTGCAAATTTATGCCGTCTCTCATCTTGTACCGTAATAATTTTGATTTTCACGGAAATAATTTTTGTGAATCTTTAAAAAATCGTCGAATCTGCAAAATTTACAGCCCTAAATAAAAGGTGCCCTGCGGTATTAAGAAATAATCTAAACTAATAATAATGATACATGAATTATAAATCATGATTATTATTATGTGTCATTGTAGTTCAATGAAGATGCAATGGCTCACTCGTATCTGTTGTCATTGTATAGGTTTAATAGGTGAGCTAATGAATAGTGTATTACTTTAATTGATTTTATTGATAGCAAATGGTTTAATGATACACTTAGCAACAGAATGAATATGAGGCCCAGTATTATTGAGACAGCTGTTTGGTACAGAAGAGAAAAGGTTAGTTTTATGTACTGTACCTGTACTGTTATCTTTCTGATTATAGGCATCTCATGTGTCTTTACTCTCACTTTACATGTACATGTACATGCATGCTTATGCTTAATGTTCTCTTTTCTTTCTTTGTAAACTATTATTAGTGTACTCGGTATCTGATAGAGTTATATGAAAAGCTTAATCTCAATTGGAGGCAGTCTAAAGATGAAGAAAAAGGATTCAATGGCTTGTGGCCTCGTAATCTTTGCCAGTTATGTCTGTTGTCTCATTTATTGGACACTAGTAGCAATGCTAATACTACAGTCCAGTTTGACTCTCTCCTTAGAACACCATCAGCTCTTGATACTACCTGTACTAACAGTGATGAGCCCAGTTCTGCTGCTGGTATCATTAATATTATATTCCCTTATATGGAAGGGCAGGACATGTCTGACAAAGATGAACTTGGTGAGTATAAGACATACATATACATGTACATAAACGTATGTACATGTACATGTACATACATCTACATAAACGTATGTATATAAACATGTATGTACTTTTAGTAATACAGGCTTAACAATAACTTTCAAACTAATCTTTACAAAGGACTATTATTATCTATAATTAGGTTATACTGCAGTAATGTATGCTGTACAGCTTGGTGACTGGGAGACTTTATCAATATTTCTCAAATCTCATTTTGTCTCATTTGGCATTAAGGTAACGTGTCACATGTAGTTATCTAACAAAAAATGCTTATTATGTTCTTATATTTTATAAAGATACATGTCATATGTGTTGTATATTTATGTATGGTTGACATTGGTTATGTTATGACAATTTTTTGGTTTATCGTTTAGGATAATGAAGGTAGAAGCCTTCTTCACTTTGCAGCAGCTTCAGGTAGTTTACTGTGTATCCAGCAGTTACTGGATTATGGGCATCCGGTTGATTCTAAAGATATGAATGGTTGGCCACCTTTATTGTATGCTCATTTCTCTGGACATGAGGAGGCATTTCTCATGCTAATGGAAGCTAAGCCTCACCAGGTCTGTGAAGAATAGTAGAGAATATGAAAGAGATAGAGAGGGCATAAGTAATTGAGAATAAATTATGGGATAATAGCAGGGTTTCCCTCATCATGTAGGTTCTTATCAGTGAATTTTAAAGTTGCTGCAAAATTTGACAAAATATGTACCATGTACATGTACACAATACTATGCAGGGTATTTTTTCAAAAATTACTAGAAGAGAATTTTTATATTTTTCTAATAAATATACATGTTCATATGCTATATCAAAATTTTTGGGCTAATTCTGATAAAAATTGAATTAAAAAAAAAATTCGACCAAAGCCTCTGTATTAGGGTCTTTGACCAAGTTTTGCCAAAAATAATTAGGTGAGAATTCTTCATTTTTATAATTTTTTCTGATACATATACTCATTCTTATGTAGTGTAGCAAGTTTGAACTGATTCTGATCAAAATTGGATTTTTGTGAATTTTTAAAGTTGCTCCAGAAACCATGCACAATGTACATGTATATATACATGTCTATTGTAGTGCTTGTCAACTTTTTTAGCTCAGTTAGCATGCTTTGTAAGAAACCCTTGGTAACAGTAATGATAGTGTAATGATAACGTAATGTCAAGCTAATTAAGGTCACACTGATTAGATTCATTGTTTCTCCTTTCCCGCCCACACTCATCTGCATCAGCAATCAACTTTAATTATTCATACACTATACACATTAATTTACATGTATATTGTAATAATTGAAAACTTAATGAAGCGACCTACATGTACCTGAATCCAGTCAGAGTGGCCTAATTGATGTACACATTGCAATAGCAGTACTTTGTAATGCTCATGATTGAGTTCTGATTAAAATTACACGTTATTTTTTTGTAGCTATCAGTCCTTAGCGAGTTACTTCACCGTCAGGATGACAACTCTAGAAGAAAAACGGCAAAGGTACGCTTTACATGTACATGTACTGTACACATACATGTACATGCTAACTGCAGAAATGTATGATGTGAATTCATAATACTTTATAGCAGGAGATATTGGCAAGGAATTAAATTTGGTGAGTTAGCCAGTTACATGTATTAGCTTCATGTGATAAAATAAAACCCAATTTAATCATTTTCTCAAATTTTCTCATTGCCAATAGATCCCACTAAATGATACTTGTTAAACTTCCAATTTATAGTACCTGTCTGTGATGTTGTGTGATATAATTTAGTTCATGTACATGTACATGTACTGTACTGAGTATTACATGTATATGCATCAAAAAATATAAAATGGAGACGAGGGTTTTGAAAAAATTTGGTCAGATTATTTTAGCAATAAAATTTTCTTTAAAATAAATTTTTAAACCATTTTTGAATGATTGCCAATACAGTGTTTTAGTACATACAGCATTCACTTTTGTAATTATGATATTCCTATGAATAATGAAATTGTAAATGTTACATTCAATTAATTTGACAAACAAAAGTAATACTTATTATACTTTTACTTATTATAGGTAGTTCGTGAGCTTCTAATATCATTAGCTCATTCAGAGTCATACTATACATTATTTAATAAATTTGTGTGCAGCAATTTGAATGTACTTGATGACGAGTCGTTTGGATTCATGAAGCACTGCATGTCATTGTTGAGCTTTGAGAATAAAAAGGAATGGCTCAAACAAAAACTTAGGAAACTTAGGTAAAATTTGTTGTTTTAATTTCTATCCATGTTAAAATTTTGCTATTGGTAAACAATATGGTTTGACTGTTGCTCACTGCAACCATCATTTGCCCTAAATATTAGATTCGAGGATGTACTTTAGTCTCTTAGTATTATATCAATTTTATAAATTGTACCTACATGTATGCCATACTTGTACTGTACATCCATGTACATGTATTGTATGTGATTACAATGTAGCTGATACATGTACATGCTTTGTTAAGGTGTAATTTGAATCAGCATTACTGTACATTTTTGGGATACTCCTCTCAGTATGAGAATTTATACACATAAAAGATTTATACCCTTACTTATCAGTTATCACACATTATAATTTTTCTTTAATAGAGAGGAAGAGCATGAAGATGAAGGCATGTACTGCTCTAGACTAAAGCTGCACAACTTACAAAGATCAAATATTGTCAGTGATGTACTGTCACGCTTGGAATTTGTGACAGTCAATGACTACAGATATGGCCCACCTGATGTCACTTTTAAAAATGAACCAGGTACATATACATACATTGTATGGAGATCCACCTGTTGTTTCCACTGAGAAACTGTACTAACAGAGCCTTTGTATAAATGTTACTAGGTATATGTACTGGCCCAAGGAAAGAATTCTGGACATGCTTATCACATGAATTAGCTAAAGGGGAAGGGAATATCTTCACCTGTTCTGGTGATTCACAATTAAGGTAAATACAAGTACTCGTACATGTACATGTATGTAGGTGGTGCATTTAAGGCTAAAGTAATATAATGTAGAGAGTTAGATATTTTTACAACTCTTGCATTACATACCTTCAAAGGTATTTTAATTCATAATGTATTGGTGGAGTATGAATCGGCCTTTACACTTAAACTGCATGTATAATTGATAAATTAATTGTATTGTTTTTCATTTTGTGCTTGTTGGAAACTAAAACTAATGCTTACATTGTATTAGTAAAATGCTTACATGTAAATATCTTAAATCTGGTTTATTTCGAGTGATGGTAATTTTTGTATAGTAATGAGGCATGCTAAATTTAGAATTAGTAATATTTTATTTCCTTTTTGTTTATTACTATACATTGGGATAAACAGGCAACATGCAAATTTTCCCAACACCATTCTGTATTTTATAACCCTTGAACATTACCCGATTTATGGTAGTACATGTACAATATTGTACATGTACATGTATATACACATACATGTACATGTATGCATGATTTGTTGTGCATATTATTTCAATGTGTGATAACTGATTTCTGTTAGTGCAATGTACATTTATGTGTACATTATGATTTTACGTATGATAGTGATGTCTCATTTTTAGTCTTCAACCCTACCAGACTATAGCAGATCATTTACCCAATACACTGACACTGTCAAGCAGTAAACGTTTATTATCATCAATGAGGTCGCCTCCAGTATCAGTCCCTGATCATTTGTATCATGTCAATATCATTGGATCATTACTGGCTACTGCTGTAATGTATGATGATACACTGGACTGTAATCTATCAGTCCCACTCATTAAACAGGTAATGTAGTTGAAAGATGTGTTGTTTTAAAGTACATGTATCAGTTTAGTGAAACTGTAGATTATTTTTTTCTAACTCATCTATTGTACATGTATGTGTATTTTGTACAATATTATATAGCTTATTTATTATAATTCATGAGATTGATATTTTATTTATAGTTGCTTGGTCAGTCAGTCTCTAGTGATGATCTTGAATCAGTTGATGCTGACCTTTACCATCAGCTTACAAACTTAAAGAATGAATCTGTTGAAGGTTAGTGGCTTAGTGCCTTCCTCTAGTTACATGTATATGTACATGTACACAGTTATGGCTTGATGATTTAGATGTATTTAGTGCAATGAGGCCTTGGAGAGATAGGCTTTATTAACAAGAGAAGTTAATGTAACTAAGAGTAGATATCATTTACTCTTACTGTAGCCGTGCATGTACTGAAAGCTAAATTCATGTGAACTTATATTAGAGAGAGAGAGAGATGATTATGAACGACCTGGGGGCGTAGCCCCCAGGTCGTTCCTATAATTGATTTCACCCACGTGCGATGTTTGTATATATATATATATATATTTGTATGTCCACACTTACACCCTGTTGACACTACCCTTCAGAACTGTACCGGAACTGAGTTTTGGAGAAGTATAGTGTAGTTTTATAGCAAGTGTGAACATAACTGAACTGCACTGTAGCCAAACCAAACCAGGCTAAAGTGGTGCACCAAAATAGGTGCTCTGAAATGGTGTAGTTAAGTTTTAAAGTGAATTTGGTGTAGTTAAGTTATGCAGTGTAAACTGCTACCAACATGGCTCTTTTATAACCAAACTAATCTAATTAGGTACAGTTCTATACAGCTAGGGAGGTAGTGTGAACACAGTATTACATTTCTTCTATACATGTTGTATTGGAGAAATAACAAAATTCATAAGCCTTAGCAACCACCTGCCCACGCTCCTTTACGTAGTGGGTGTGGTCACGGCAAAGAAAATGGCGGCTTAAACATGAGACTAGGACAAAGTGAAGAGCTTTCTAACAGCAAGACAACATAGAGATACTGTCTAAAGACTTCTCTAGAAGCATTAAAAGGTAGAGAGAGCCTCTATAAGTCTTATTAAAATCCAGTTATTTTTGCAAGGTGGTGAAATCAATTATAGGAATATTTTTTACACTGTTACGCTTGTTATTAAGACTTTCCATGTGTAGAGCTAGAATTAACTTTCTGCACATCATTGGTTTGTCCTTGGAATGGAAACCTTGTTGATATAGATTTAAGCAGAGGAGCTTGTCAAGATGAACCAGTGACTGATGATAACAAAGTAATGCATGTACATGTAATACTGTGGAAGTGTATTATAGTGTGTGTCATTGTTAGTTGGAGTATATCGAGTGTCTCAGTCAGTTTCGATTGATAAACTCAAATGAACCTGAAACAAAAGAACTACTGGAAGGATTCTGGAAGGTATGCTTATTTGAAAAAAGTCAAGTACATGTAGTTTTTAAAATCAGTCAATGATATTAATGTAGCTAACCTGACATTCATTGTTCTTCCTAATTTTATAAACACAAGAAATGGCCTGCTACACATGTATCATGATCTTTGGTCATGTTTTGTGATTGTAATTGGCTCTAACATTTTGTTGATTATTGATTGTCGTTTAGATCATCCCAAGAAGATACATTAGTGCATTTACTCCTAATGAATTCTCACTGTTACTCTCTGGCACACCTCATATTGATGTAAAGGACTGGAGGAAGAACACCATTGTAAGGAAGAAACATTGACTAAATGTATGTAAATTATATTCTGATTCTTAGGTAAGGTGCTGTCAAACTTCATCTCAACCAATCACAAAATGGTTTTGGGATCTTGTCAATGATCTTAGTGAAAATGAGAGAGGACTCTTACTCAAGTTCTGCACTGGTTCTCCCAGATTACCACCTGGAGGATTTGCTAGCTTAAAGGTATGTGTACCCAGGCTTCGCACAGATTGCTAGGAATTGCTAGGAGAGAAATTATTTTAATTTCTTCTGATACATAATTATGCATGTTATGTTCCCATTCCAATTAAAATTGGATTTTTTTACAAATTTTTAAAGTTGCTCAAAAATTGAGCCAAAGACCCTGTACCATAGCACAGGAACTTTGGTCAAATTTTGTCAAAATCACTGGAAGAGAATTTTTGATTTTATAATTTTTTTTGATGCACATACATGTTCTCATGTTGCACAGTTTTTTAGCTCTTTCCGATCAAAATTGAATTATTTCACAATTTTTTAAAGTTCGAAAAGCTATATGTACATGTATTATAAGGCTTTTCAACTCATGATGCATGCTATTAACTCACTTATCATACTTTGTGGGAAACTCTGTGCAAGTTCCTATGTTTTGCAAGCTGATTTTAATTAAAAATGGATTTTTAAAAGTTTTTAAAATTGTTACACTTAAGCACAAAAATTAATTTATTACATACATGTGTGTACACATAATTAAGCCACAGACAATTTTGTGTAATCAGTGTTGCAATTATAAATTTTGTGCAAGAGTATTGCAGATTGGGATTTCGGGCACATGTGTTGTTAGTCTCTGCATATACCATATAGCCTGAAATTTTGGAGGGAGTAAAATTTGGCGAATTGCTAAATTTTGGTTATTGGCGGATTTTAATTTGGCGATTTAGTGGCCACGTGCCATTGAGCATGCGTATAAAGGCTCAAAATGGCGGTTTTTATTTTGGCGAATGAAACTCTATTCGCCAAATTTGCCAAATTTTTGTCCCTCCAAATTTTTGTGCTATACGGTACACATTCCTCAGGCTCACACTATTATATAAATCATTATTTTTTTACTATAGGGATTGAGTGGCTCGAATGGGTTTACTCTCACCATTGGATCAGGTGTCAACAAGGTACCGTATAGCGCTTTAGTTTTGAGAAGCAAAACTTTCGCTGTTTTTGTGGGTTGGCATGCAACTGCAAAATTAAAGATCCGCTAATTATTCAATTGCCATTAAAGGCGTGGCATTAATGTTGTGAATCCACAAAAAATTTTTTCGCGACAAATTGATTTTTATCAATCTGCAAAATTTTAGCTCCGCAAAACTAAAGCGCTATATGGTATATGTGCTTTTATGTTCATTATGAGCCAAGCACTATAATTCACAACAAAATAATATTTTCATAAATTTCTCTTTCTTGATTAGATTCCTCATGCTCAGACGTGCTTTAACGTACTAGTACTTTCAGACTACACTAGTGAACAAGAGCTGCGGAATAAAGTATTGATTGCTATAAGATATGGCTGTGAAGGATTTGCATTCTCTTAATTCAAAAATAAATCACTTACTATCTATATCCATTTTTATAAATATCTATTATGATTGATAATAAAAAGTAATTATAAAATTTTTATTTTTGGCATTTCATTAAATGTTTTACCGTTGCATCGAAATATCTGCTCATAATAAGAGATTGTGTAGTTTCTACATCTTTCTTTGCTGGTACATGATAATGGTACAGTAGGCCATATTTGAGTGGTACATGATACCATTTACTATTTTAATTGGTGTGGTATCTAGCACTAATGGACTAAGAGCTTTTGTTTTATGAATTGTCTTGTAATATTTATAATGCTTGTACTGTTCTACTGGATCAGAAGCCCTCTGAGTAAAAGCAAGAGTACATAATTTTGTACTCTTGGTAAAAGTAAAGTATCATGCAAGGCCATGATTTATTCATGCACTTTGTTGCTTGCTAGGCATAAATAACTTGGTATGGATCAAAACAGACTGTATTATTATGATTGATGAGGTTTTGATAATTATTTAGAAAAATAGAAGCACCAAAAATAATCAAAAAAATAGTCCTAACAAAAAAGTCCTATATTGCTTCTTTATCTGCTGCTTATTTATATTGAGCCAGTTCATTGGTTGTTGCATTCATAACCACTGGGCAATTTATCAGAGATATCTTCCAATGGACATTCTCCTTCATCATTCACACCAAATCCAGAGCATCCAATTCCATCGGTCCAGGGTTGGTAAGGGAGGCTCCCAACACCTCTATCATACCGTGGCTTGTAACAGCTATGTGGTGGCCACCACCGGTAGCAGTATAGGCCCATGTCAGTGTAATCTTTTCCACAGAAACGGCTACAATATCCCCAGCAAACGGTGGCAACTCCAATGTAGTACTCTTTGCATTTAGGATAGCAGAGACCGGCATCATATTCCTGGCTTGAAGTGCATCCATTCCTTGCGCATGTGTTTGATGCTGTGCGTAATGGGAAATCTTTATTAGCAAGAAGTGAACATTTCTTATAGCACCTTCCCCTAAA
>NW_003546312.1:78440-80891 GCF_000090795.2 Amphimedon queenslandica | reverse complement strand
CATTCATTGAATCAATCATCAACTTGCAAGGCATAGATCAGTTATGCAGCATAGATGGAAATGTAATGTAACAGTTCATTCATTAAAGTTTATTATATGTATGACAACAAGAACTATCAAAAATAGCCAACAAAAATTCCTATATTGGCTTCTTCATGCACTTATTATAGTGACCAGTTCATTACTTGTTGCATCCAAGATCAATGGGCACTGTATACCAGAGTTGTCAATCCTTGCACATCCTCCTTGATTATTCACACCAAACCCATTGCATCCCAATCCATTGGTCCATGGTTTGTAAAGTAGGGTACCGGCACCTCTATCATACCTTGGCTTGTAACAGCTCTTTGGTGGCCACCACTGGTATAGATCCATGTCATCGTCATACTCTGGTCCACAGAAATAGCTGTTATATTCCCAGGAAACTGTGGCAACTCTCATGTAGTTTTCCAGATAATATTCCTCATTTTCATCACATTTATCTCTTGTGAACGTTTTTGTTGCAGTGCATAATGGAAAATTTGCCCTAGCAAGAAGTGAACATTTAAAATATGCAATTTTAAAATTTTTATGGTAAAGGTACATGCAACTGTATCAATTAACATTATTTCATTTTTTATATCATCTACACATAATTATATTTGAATGTACACACATATAATGATCACACACTGACCAGCAAGTGGCATAGTCATAGGATGACATTCTAGGGAACCAGGCATAATCGTATTTAATTTCATCTTCTCTAGCATAAACAACAGGATCCTACAAAAGACAGCAAAGCAATATGTTAGAAATACATGTACATATGCATGTTTTTGTGTGTCTAAATTCACTGTTTCTGGTTGAATGTGATCAGGGAATGAAGAGCTGTAGAGCTCATTTGGAAGATTATACAATCTCAGTATATTGTCATTATTGTAAGTCAATACACAAGTACCACTACCATCAGGAGACCTAAAACAGATAAACAGAAATATTTGTACGTGAAATTAGCGACATCAAATGACTGCTGCTGTTGTTTTAATTACCCTTGCATGAATGTGTAAGTACTGATCATGTGTGACATGCAATCTAACTTGACTACGCAGTGATCATTAATAAGTAGTGCTATTATCATACCACTTGAAGTACACACGCAACTGTCTTCGTTATTCATTTTTAGCCTCTACGAGAAGTTGAGGGCCAGTTTCAAGATCATACAATTCAGTAATAGGATCATTTATCAATGATAGCATCATCATTGGTGTCTTCGTGGGTGTGGCATTGTCTACGTCTCATCCCCGCTCCCTTCCACCTGAATACATCATAATAAACATTTAAAAGAGAAATTATGGAGCTAACTATATGCCTAGGCTCAGGCTTTGCCACATTTGAATTTTGAAAACATCATTCAGTCAACAGTACACTGCAAGGTACACTTCAAAATAATTGAGCCCAATCCTGGGGGCTTGCCCATATGTGCACGAAGATGTCTGTTATATCAAAATTTTGTCCTACTCGTCAAAATTGTGTTGCTATTTTTTTATCCTAGGATAAATGATTGTGCTGCTACTTTTTGTCTTATTTGAAATGTTTGTCCTAGTACCTTCCTAAGATAAAGATTGGCTGCCAAAATTTGTCCTGGGTTCAAATTTAGCAGTAAATTTGTCCTAAGGTTTTTACAAATTCTCTGCCCTTCATAAACTTTTAGGCTATTTCAACATCTAGATATATAGCTAGATCTATAAGGCCTTCTTGCTGCATAAAGTTTGTACTTTGTAGTATCTATGCTTGTTGCCATCATTGCAATTGATTATCTAACCTTTCAAGTTGGGAGGAAAAGCAGCTTGCATGTATGTGCTGCTACTTCTGGCATTCAAGAAGAAGTGCAACTGCAGGAATCTATATGTTGCAGCAGACTTTCTTTATGCCAAAGCTTTTTAAATTTTAATAATCAAACAGCTATTGCAGTGAGGCCACATACCATAGGTGCCTCGTTATTACATAGGGACTGAGTGGCTTGAATGAGTTTCAGTACTCTCACAATTCGATCAGGTGTTAACAAATGCAAGGTAGACACTTTTATGTTCATTATGAGCCAACCACTATAATTTATAACAAAATATAATTTCATGATTTTATAATTCTTGATTCGATTCTTTATGCTCAGACGTGTTTTAACATACTATCTAGTGCTTTCAGACTACACTAGTAAACAAGAGCTGCGTAATAAAGTACTGATTGCTATAAGACTAGAACAAAAAAATTTAAAAAATTATTTAGTGTAGGGTTGAGCCTCTGTTGGATTTGAACCTATAAAATGAATTCAAACAAGCCCCTGTAGGGTTGCTGGTTTCAAACTATAAAATGAATTCAAACAAGCCCCTGTAGGGTTGCATCACCATTGAAACACCAACATGTCAACCCTACACTGCAAGCCCCTGTAGGGTTGCTGGTTTCAAACTATAA
>NW_003546312.1:73749-78061 GCF_000090795.2 Amphimedon queenslandica | reverse complement strand
GTAATTAAAATGATTGAATAAGCATTATGGTAAATCTTGTGCATGTCTTCAATTAAGTTTAAAGTAATGATAATGATTGGACAATTATACCTGCAGTGTAGGGTTGACATGTTGGTGTTTCAATGGTGATGCAACCCTACAGGGGCTTGTTTGAATTCATTTTATAATTTGAAACCAGCAACCCTACAGGGGCTTGTTTGAATTCATTTGATAGGTTCAAATCCAACAGAGGCTCAACCCTACACTAAATAATTTTTAAAATTTTTTTGTTCTAGTTTCCATCTTTTTTTTAAATGAACAACACTGTTTTTGTTGAGCATTAATTTTTAAGCAGTTGCTTGGTACAATTTTGAAAAATATTAATTTTCTTAATTTTTAGGTAATCCTATTTAGGTAATCCTGAAAGTGCATCCAAGGCAGTTGAATCGTATACTATTGAAAATAAGAAAAATAAACAATATTTGTTAAAAATAAGATTAAATCTATATTTAACAGAAATATAATTTGACAAGAGTTTGAAATCTTGTATTCATTACAGGAGGCCTAAAAGAAGACAAGAGAGTTAAACAATTAATTGTATTATTATGAACAAGTGTGATGCTGAAACATTTTTGCTATAATGAAGTTATAATGTGATTAAGAAACTTGACAGAAGTGGCATTCCATGCAATGCTTGCAGGCCAGGTTAACTTAAGTTGAATAAGGAAAAGTTATGTTACATGTGTATGAGTGTTCAAAACTAAATTTTGAAAATTTGAATGAAGTGGTATTGCTTGTAAATTCAAGTGTCATGCATAATGTACAGGAAATAAAAAATTAAATTTAAGTATCATAAACTTACCTAGGTTTATTGATGGAGCTTCAGTGTAAGATAGAGAGGGACAGAGAGAAAGGGAGACACATGGAGGTGGGAAGGAGGAACTGAGGGAGGGAGAGAGAGAGAATTATGATTACATTTGTATAAATCTGACAATATATACATGTACATAACATTGTGAACTTGTGTGTCTTAAGGAGAGTTGGAGGCATGATTATGAAAGTACATGTACATTCATTTATGGAGTTTGAATAAAATTAATAGTGAAGGTTTGCATATAAAAGTTTGAAAAAGAGTGGGTGTTGTAGAAAAATTACCAGTAGTGGCAAAAATGGCTAGTACATGTACTATGTAACTGAAGTAGCAAGTGTAGTTTGTTCGTGTGTATACTTAAACTGAGTGAAGAAACATGGACTCTTCAAATGCACTACATGTACAAGAATATAAACATGACACATGTCATGCAGATACCATATGAAAACTGCATTTTTACATAACCGGTTAACCTAAAACCAATTGGCAGCTCTAAACTACATGAGCATGTACATGTATTAAAGGTTTTACCATATAGTGAGACGATTTGGAGGGGGTTAAATTTGTTTTTTTGCTAAATTTTGGTGGCTGGCAGATTTTTGTTTTGGCGTATGGCTATGAAAATGCCAAATTTAATTCCCTCCAAATTTTCAAAATAATCAATGCAACATTGATTAAAAATTGCTTGTAATTATGTAATTAAATCTACTTTAAAAGGTACACACTATCGTACTTGAACTTATACTTAAGTACTATTATTAAAAGCATGTAAATGTACTTATACACATATTTTGTAAATATACTTGGACTTTACTTCAGCACTAAGGGCTTTTTATTAAATAAACACCAAACATTGAAGGATACAAAATGTAGAATAAAAGAAGCAAGCAAGCAGTTTACCGTACACATACCTGTAGTATAGTTGTAGAAACAGTCACAGGCTTTAAGCTTTATCCATATGCTGCTGCTGGACAGGAGTACAATCTTATTTTGCTGGCAATAAGCTCCTGACTCCTTGTTTCATATCCACCATTTTATTTCACTGTGGCAATACCTCCTAATTAATAAGCATTATAAATAATGAATATTTTTGCCCTAATAAAGATCCCTTGCTAAGGCCACTCCAATCATAGTACCAATGGGCAGGCAGGTTTGTTTATTACCATTATTAATTTATTTAATATCACTTGTATAAACTATGTGAATGACCAACTGCAATATACTATAGGTTGGGATATATTCGTGGCTGCTATTGAAGCTGCTTTAACCAGTTCTTTTAAAAACTACTTTACTTGCCGTATCTTGGAACTCTACACCCATTTCAGTTAGTGTTTACTGGCTTGGGTGTAGTGTTTATATCATGGCCAGTTGACCAGCAAAAATTTACAGCAAGGAGCTTTAAGGCAGAGGTTAATACAAGAAGGTAACAGAAACAGAACAAGTGGCTATTGCTCCACTAAAGCTGCTAAAGAATAGGAAATTAACTGGACTGTAAACACGTAGTCTTGCTGTCATAGCAATGCTCTATCAAATTCCATGGTAATTAATTACACTTTTATAATTGAGAATATTGTAAATATTACGTAAAGTACAACAAATAGTGATGGGGGACCATGTGGGAATAAAATGGCAAAGCAAATCTATTTGCAGTGGCTTAAATATAGTACATGTTTGTAGTAGGGCATGGTCCACACAAGCCACTCTCTAAGCTAACCCACATGACTGCACATGGGCATAAATAATAGAGTCAATCCATGGCATGAAGCCCCCACCTTTAACATATAGACCAGTTGGTGCTAAGTATAATAGTATATTCATAGAATTTTAAGTATATTCATTGTGATGCCGTAAATAAGTAAAATTTTCCTACCGCCATTTTGGAGTCCTACTTCCAATGGTTGTCTATGGAGCGATCGTGAAAAGAGCTTATTCTCCAAAACTGCTGTATTTATTCGTTAAAGCAATATTGCTACTGCTTACTGACCATCATCCAGCATCTAGAGTTGGCTCATGGACTTTAATAAGTGCCACTAGAAGATATAGAAGCAAAGATATGACTTTCTCCCATTCTACTCTTAGTAACTAAGACTCCAAAATGGCGGCAGGAAAATTTTACTTTATTTACGGTATCACAATGAATATACTTAAAGTTCTATGAATATACTTAGCGCCAACTGGTCTATACATACAATGCTTTACTCAAAGTATAAAACCAACAATTTACTCTATATACTTACCTTATTTGAAGAGATTCAAGTAAAATGAAGTACACGAATTATAAACACAGAACTCAGTGCAGTGGATACTCAACTAAGGCCCTAAAATCGAATAAAATTATTGACGTTTATTTAGAATAATTTCTCTTACTTGAAGCGATTGGTGTCAGTAGATAGCCGTGTCTTTAGGCACGCACATCACCTTACTCTCATCACAGATCAATCAGTAATTGTAAAAGGCTCTGGCATGTCTGGGTTAGGGACTATCCAGCCTCAGCCTCCCGCAACTCTCCATTAAAATACTTAGCTTTCTGAGCATGCGCAGTTGGGTGAAATAAAATGGCATCCAACCACTTGGTGCAGTCCATGTGTGCTTGAAAATAACGAGAGAAATCATTTTCTAGAATTACAATGCCAAGCCACACTGCACTAGCGTCCCTGAAATGCAGCACAATAGTGCAAAAATCATAGTTTTAGGATAAAAACTCTAGGACTAGTTCTTACTTAACTGTGGAAGAAGAACAAACCTGAACATTTGGTGCATGCAGGCATGCATGCATTCATTTGCCGTATAACTATCTTATGAAAGTTTTTTACTACTTTTTATAACACTGAACTGTTTTGATGAAATTATAAAGGACATCTGGACTGTCAGATAAGCCACAAAAAAATTCTAAAGATATTACAGGGGCTCAATGCTTCTGGGATGGCAGCCATTTTGGGGGCGCGCTCGTCCAACTCAACCCTACATACCAAGCGCTAGCGCTTGGTAATAATAATTAATTAATCACTTTACTGGCTTTACAATGGCGGGTGGTGAAGAATACTCTTTTAACAGTCTGGTTCGTGGCCACAATGCTTATAAAAAGTTTCTGGACTCCTACTGCTTGAACTCCTACTGTTTTGTACTGCGCTTAACAAACCCATGCTAAGAGCTATAATGAGCTAGGCACCTAATAAGAACCAGGCGCTTAACAACGAAGGGCGCTTAATAACCTGTTAGTATGGTATACACTATTAATATACTCATACATGTACTACTACATGTACATGTATATGTGAATGAGGCATTAAAAAATAGGACTTCTTGTAAAATTTTTAAAGTTGCTCTGAAAATTTTGTCAAAAATTAAAAAGGGAGAATTCTTCATTTTAATAATTTCTTCTTCATGTTCTTATCTTATGCATAAAGTTTGAACTGATTTTGAGCAAAATTGAATTTTTTAAAAAAATTTACAAAAGTTGCT
>NW_003546312.1:72061-73046 GCF_000090795.2 Amphimedon queenslandica | reverse complement strand
AAGGTACCAGGAGAATCGCTCAGTGAAGGAGAGCTCATCTAACCCATTTATAAGGCTGTACAACGTAAGGTAAAAGAGTTATAAGTGTTTGAAAATCATAAAAACGGCCGCCATCTTGAAAAATCAACCTAATAACTTTAAAAATTTTAATTGGCCAGTGGTATCTAGCACTAATAGACTAAGAGCTTTTGTTTTATGAATTGTCTTGTAATATTTATAATGCTTGTACTGTTCTACTGGATCAGAAACCCTCTGAGTGGAAGTAAAGTATCAAGGCCATGATTTATCGATGCACTATGTTGCTTGCTAGGCATAAATAACTTGGCATAAACAGACTGTATTATTATGATTGTGAGGTTTTGATATTTATTTAGGAAAATAGAAGCACCAAAAATAATCAAAAAATAGTCCTAACAAAAAAGTCCTATAATTGCTTCTTTATCTGCTGCTTATTATATCGAGCCAGTTCATTGGTTGTTGCATTCATAACCACTGGGCAATTTATCAGAGATATCTTCCAATGGACATCCTCCTTCATCATTCACACCAAATCCAGTGCATCCAATTCCATCGGTCCAGGGTTGGTAAGGGAGGCTCCCAACACCTCTATCATACCGTGGCTTGTAACAGCTATGTGG
Source organism: Amphimedon queenslandica (assembly GCF_000090795.2). NCBI lineage: Eukaryota > Metazoa > Porifera > Demospongiae > Haplosclerida > Niphatidae > Amphimedon > Amphimedon queenslandica. Next base: position 72,408 of record NW_003546312.1, on the reverse strand, counting down.
TGGCCACCACCGGTAGCAGTATAGGCCCATGTCAGTGTAATCTTTTCCACAGAATTTGCTGCAGTATCCCCAGCAAACGGTGGCAACTCCAATGTAGTACTCTTTGCATTTAGGATAGCAAAGACCGGCATCATACTCCTGGCTTGAAGTGCATCCATTCCTTGCGCATGTGTTCATTGCTGTGCGTAATGGGAAATCTTTATTAGCAAGAAGTGAACATTTCTTATAGCAACTTCCCTGAAAAAGCTCCTCATCATCATCACAACCAATAGTAAATCCACCAACTTTTGCTTTACATGCATTGTTACCTACAAATGGAATTAAGCAGTAAAATCTCTAGTTGCACA
>NW_003546312.1:35862-71094 GCF_000090795.2 Amphimedon queenslandica | reverse complement strand
TACAGCTCTTTGGTGGCCACCATTTGTAGCAGTATAGGCCCATGTCATCATCATGCTCTGGTCCACAGAAATAGCTGCAATATTCCTAGGAAACTGTGGCAACTTCCATGTAGTTTTTCAGATAATATCCCTCATTTTCATCACATTTATCCTTTGTGTACATGTTTGTTGCAGTGCATAATGGAAAATTTGCCCTAGCAAGAAGTGAACATTTAAAATATGCAATTTTAAAATTTTTATGGTAAAGGTACATGCAACTGTATCAATTAACATTTATTTTAATTCTTACATCATCTACACATAATTATATTTGAATTTACACGTGTAAAATGATCACACACTGACCAGCAAGTGGCATAATCATAGGATGACATTCTAGGGAACCAGGCATAATCATATATAATTTCACCTTCTCTAGCATAAACAACAGGATCCTACAAAAGACAGCAAAGCAATATGTTAGGAATACATCATGTACATATGCATGCATTCTTGTGTGTCTGAATTCACCATTTCTGGTTGAATGTGATTAGGGAATGAAGAGCTATAGAGCTCATTTGGAAGATTATACAATCCCAGTATATTGTCATTATTGTAAGTCAATATACAAGTACCACTACCATCAGGAGACCTAAAACAGATAAACAGAAATATTTGTACGTAAAATTAACAACATCAAATGACTGCTGCTCTTGCTTTAATTACCCTTGCATGAATGTGTAATGTACTGATGATGTGTGACATGCAATGTAACTACGCAATGATCATTAGTAAGTAGTGCTACTATCATACCACTTGCATCCTCTGAAGTACACGAGCAACTGTCTTCGTTATTCATTTTTAGTCTCTATGAGAAGTCGAGGGTCAGTTTCAAGATCATACAATTCAGTAATAGGATCATTATTAGTGATTAGGCCATTGGTTTCAATGATAGCATCATTATTGGTATCTTCAGTGGGTGTGGCATTGCTCCCTGTCTATGTCTCATCCCCACTCCCTTCCACCTGAATACATCATAATAAACATTTAAATTGTTGCAAGCACGTGTAAAAAATGCTTTAATGTTTGACACGTGAGCCTGGTATTATTTACAACTAAGTACACCTAGTAGTACATAATAGTAAGCTACCCAAAATATTGGCATTATGGCTCTCATGACGTATGTTTGCCCTGGGTGCATACTATTGTTTACAACTTCTAGTGCAACACAATAGGCTACTGACCTAACACAATGCCCCACTGTACTTTTCTTTGTTATCAACTTGCAAGGCATAGATTATGTGGCATAGATGGAAATGTAATGTAAAAGTTTATTACATGTATGACAACAAGAACCATCAAAAATAGGCAACAAAAATTCCTATATTGGCTTGTTGCATCCAACATCAATGGGGCACTTTACCAGAGACGTCAATCCTTGCACATCCTCCTTGATTATTCACACCAAACTCATTGCATCCCAATCCATTGGTCCAGGGTTTGTAAGGTAGGGTACCGGCACCTCTATCATACCTTGGCTTGTAACAGCTCTTTGGTGGCCACCACTGATAGCAGTATAGGCCCATGTCATCATACTCTGGTCCACAGAAATAGCTGCAATATCCCCAGCAAACTATGGCAACTCCCATGTAGTTTTCCTTGCATTTAGGATAGCACAGATAATATTCCTCATTTTCCTCACATTCATTTTTTGTGTACGTGTTTGTTGCTATGGTATAATGGAAAATTTGCACTAGCAAGAAATGAACATTAATTTAATATAGGCCTATACAATTTTAAATTTTTTATGCTAAAGGTACATGCAACTGTATCAATTAACATTATTTTAATTCTTACATCATCTACACATAATTACATTTGAATTTACACATGTATAATGATCACACACTGACCAGCAAATGGCATAATCATAGGATGACATTCTAGGGAACCAGGCATAATCGTATATAATTTCATCTTCTCTAGCATAAACAACAGGATCTTACAAAAGACAGCAAAGCAATATGTTAGAAATACATGTACATATGCATGTTTTTGTGTGTCTAAATTCACTGTTTCTGGTTGAATGTGATCAGGGAATGAAGAGCTGTAGAGCTCATTTGGAAGATTATACAATCTCAGTATATTGTCATTATTGTAAGTCAATATACAAGTACCACTACCATCAGGAGACCTGAAACAGATGAACAGAAATATTTGTACGTGAAATTAACGACATCAAATGACTGCTGCTGTTGTTTTAATTACCCTTGCATGAATGTGTAAGTACTGATCATGTGTGACATGCAATCTAACTTGACTACGCAGTGATCATTAATAAGTAGTGCTATTATCATACCACTTGAAGTACACACGCAACTGTATTCATTATTCATTTTTAGTCTCTACGAGAAGTTGAGGGCCAGTTTCAAGATCATACAATTCAGTAATAGGATCATTTATCAATGATAGCATCATTATTGGTGTCTTCGTGGGTGTGGCATTGCCGTCTACATCTCGAGATCTCATCCCCGCTCGACGCTCCCTTCCACCTGAATACATCATAATAAACATTTAAAAGAGAAATTATGGAGCAAACTATATGCCTAGGCTCAGGCTTTGCCACATTTGAATTTTGAAAACCTCATTCAGTCAACAGTACACTGCGAGGTACGCTTCATAATAATTGAGCCCAATCCTGGGGGCTTGCCCATAGTCTATGTGCATGAAGAATGAAGATGTCAGTTGTATCAAAATTTTGTCCTACTCGTCAAAATTGTGCTACTATTTTTTATCCTAGGATAAAATTGTGCTGCTACTTTTTGTCTTATTCGAAAATTTTGTCCTAGTACCTTCCTAAGATAAAAATTGGCTGCCAAAATTTGTCCTGGGTTCGAATTTCGCAGTAAATTTGTCCTAAGTTTTTTTTACAAATTCTGTGCCCTCCAAGAACTTTTAGGCTATTTCAACATCTAGGTATATAGATCTATAAGGCCTTCTTGCTGCGTAGTATCCTCTATGCTTGTTGCCATCATTGCAATTGATGATCTAACCTTTCAAGCTGCATGGGAGGAGGAGCAGCTTGCATGTATGTGCTGCTACTTCTGGCATTCAAGAAGAAGTGCAACTGCAGGAATCTATATGTTGCAACAGACTTTCTTCATGCCAAAGCTCTTTAAATTTTAATAATCAAACAGCTATTGCAGTGAGGCCACATACCATAGGTGCCTCGTTATTACATAGGGACTGAGTGGCTTGAATGGGTTTCAGTACTCTCACAATTAGATCAGGTGTTAACAAATGCAAGGTATGTAGACTACTTTTATGTTCATTATGAGCCAACCACTATAATTCATAACAAAATATATCTTCATGATTTTATGATTCTTGATTAGATTCTTCATGCTGCAGACGTGTTTTAACGTACTAGTACTTTTAGACTACACTAGTAAACAAGAGCTGCGTAATAAAGTAGTGATTGCTATAAGATACGGCTGTGAAGGATTTGCATTCTTTTAATTCAAAAATAAATCCCTTAGATCTACTACATCCATTTTTATGAATATCTTTTATGATTGATTATAAAAAGTAATTATAAAATTTTTATTTTTGGCATTTCATTAAATGTTTTACTATTGCATCGAAATACCTGCTCATAATAAAAGATTGTGTAGTTTCTACATCTTTCTTTGCTGGTACACGATAATGGTGTAATAGGCCATATTTGGGTGGTACACGATACCATTTACTGTAACTTTTGAAAACTTTAATTGGCCAGTGGTATCTAGCACCGATAACAGCTTTTGTTTTAACTATCATCTTGTGATATTTATAATGCTTGTGCTGTTCTACTGGATCAGAAGCCCTCTGAGTGAAAGTAAAGTATCGAGGCCATGATTTATTGATGCACTTTGTTGCTGTAGCAACTTCAGGCAAGCTGGTACCATCATCGTAAAACCAAGTGTTATAAAGTATAAATGAAGCCGCCTTCTGAGCCTTTTTTGACTTCAAAATATCTTTCAACATTTTGACAACAGTATACCTCTTGCTAGGAATGAAAAATTCATCGACGTCCATTAATGCAAGATACTTGACTCTGTATAAGTTACGATATATACATTCATTGACTAATCCAGTCTGTCCCCAGGCTCGTGTATAGCCAGGTATTAATGGTGGCTTCAGTCCCCAATCCAGCACTTCCACTATGCCTTTTTAAATATAAGGCAACGTAGCATTATAGTAAGAGTCTGGAACATCTTGAAAGTATACAGTTATAATTTCTGCTCCTAATGCTATATTGAGTTCAATCCAGTCAATTAATAACTGGGAATTGTTTGAGCCATATAGTCCTTGGTGGAGACATACTCCATACGTCAAGTGTTTTTCAGGCTTACTGTCTCGTATAGGTATGCTTGCCATTGGTCCTGTGCAGGTTAACCCAACCTTAGCACACAGTGGGGCTTCATCAGTAGGAATACTCTTAATCTTTGTTCTGTATACGTAAGTCACATAATATTCATATGTTTTTAATTTCATTTTGCCTGCAACTGCCCATTCTTCTAACTCAAGGCATGCAATAGTTCTCTTATTCTTGTATACGAGAGATGCATATAGCTTTGGTTTTGAAATAGTCCAGTCATCATGCATTGTAATAAATACAATAGAAACTTCAGATTCACGACGAGAATCAAAGTATCCAAGACGTCTGATCTAAAAAATACACTCAAGCATAATTAGTAGCTATCTTTAGGTAGAACATGGCTTTATAATATATAATACATGTGATAATTATAATACTTACAACAAATGGTTTGCTAAGTTTAAACCATAAGTCTTCAGGTCTCTTGGGATAATACAAATTTTCCATTGGAATATCATGATTTTCCTATAATTATAATTGAAAACAATAGCTATATATAACACATCAATTACTCTTGATTATAAGGTGCGGAATAATTGCCTACCACTTCTATTCCTATTGACCTACTTCTTCATCATTGCTTATATTACTCGACTTAACAAAAGCATTATGTGAAAAATGTTCTTTCAGCATAAGACTATGGTTTGGCACAAGTAGTTTATGCTCTCAAATAGCTTTTGACCATTTAGAATCTATTCACCTAGTTATACGTATCCTTAAACCCAATGATAAACTTGTGGCCACATGCGTCGACTAATCACTAGTTAGGCAATAGGCACTATAAAAATACACAGTCTCTAGTTGTCTGACTCTACTGCTATTCTATAATCTAAATGTACAGGTCATAGATATACCTCATTAGACTACCTCATTATCACTTGTCCTAACTTCAGACCCAGGGCTGCCAGTAGTGTTTTTTCTTCGACCAAATAGTAGACCTGACATGAAGTATAACACAACCATCAAGATCAAGGCACCAAACACAACTTTCAGCAGGGTTTTGCGTTTAAAAAAGCCATCGAGCAACTTATTTCTCGACTTATTCATGACCTTTCTAAGTCAAGTTCCACTTCCTTCAGTCCTATGGCTTTATAAAAATGCGTAGGTGGCTGTGGGCTGGAAATAATTATAGTTTTTACAATGATTATATAACATTATATCAAGAGTGGATAATTATTTCCACTCTTGATTATATTTAAAATTATAGTTCTTCAATAATCTGAGACATTGTTGGACGCACATCTGGTTCATCATCAATACAGCGAACAATAAGACTGTGATGATTTGATGAGCTATTTTTAACTTCTTCTAAAAGAGAGTCAAAAGTATCATCATCTTCAGGAAAGCTGCAAGTAAGAACTTCACAAAAGAGAACGCCAAAACTGAAAGAGTCCATTTTTATTGTCTGCTTTCTTTTATTGCGTTTAAGTGTAGATATGCTTTGGTATGATTCGGGTGCACTATAAACTAAAGCACCTGGAGCCTTTGTGACTGCATTTTGTACTGCATTAGCTGATCCAAAATCAGATATCTTTGTCTTCCACTTCCCTGGGCCCTTTGACTCAAGGAGTACATTAGCACTGCTGACATCACGATGAATAATAGGGTCAGGTAGACAGTGTAAGTAGTTTAGACCAACAGCTACATCATGTAATATGGAGAGAATCACTGGTCTACAGGATGGGTCAGGAGTCAGCTCCTTGTTCTCATAAGCTTTACGTAATGAGGTATCCATTACCTCAGTGATAATCATAAGATAGCCAAATGGGTCATCAAGCACAGCTCCTATAAACTGGAGAAGATTGGGATGATGTAGACGAGCCATTGTCTGTATTTCCCGATCAAGGAGCTTACGATAATGCCTGTTAATCTCTTTATGCAGTTGCTTCACAGCGACTTTCTGCCCTCGAAACTCTCCTATCCAAACTACACCCCATCCACCTCTACCAAGCTCATTTTCTGACAGCGTTATTTCAGTATGACTGATTTTCCAGCTACTTTCAGTTGCTTCCAGTAGTTGCTTCATTTCAGCTTCCATTGAATTCATTTTTTTCTTACTATCTTTCAACTCCAGTTTCAACTGATCAACTTGATTTGCCAGGTCACGACTTGTTTTCATTTCTCTCTTTAACAACTTGACAACTTCTTCATACTTTAGTGCAAGTGACTCAGAATGCTGTACATCTTGACTGCCAATAACATCATCAAGTACGAGCGAATTAGCATTGCCTTCATTGATTATTTGCTCTTCCTCTTTGAGTAAATTCTCCAAATGACTTTCAGTGTTGGTTACTGGCAATTGTTGTGCAGAAGAACTGTTATTCTCTGCTGGATCTGGTATGCTACTGGACACTGGGCCACCTTTACTATCACCAACTAGAGACTCTGAAGAGGAAGATCCACTTAGCACATTATCTATAGCATTGTCACTTGTAGCAACGTATATACACATATAGATGTCATGAATGAAGCGTCGAACATATCCTGGTGTAGTCTTCATAGGAGTATCAATGAGTCGATCACGACCATCAGAGGAATAAATCCATTCCTGTAATTCTTGGGACACATCAACTACCTCAGGGATGTTATATTTATCATCTGCAAAGCAAATAAAGAAAACAATAATGGGGGATAGACTATAATGATTTTCTTACACAATCTATTAGCTGTGCTGTCATGGAAGAGCCATTTACCTCCCGACCTAGTATAGCACACATAATGACTGGTCTCAATACATATCACTGAGAGTAACTGGAGCTTTGGGGACAGAGACAAATCATCTAAAATTACAACGCATAAGTTTTATTACATAGGCTCGGTTGTTTTTTTCCATTACCAGTTTGGTCAAGCAGAGGTTTAAGATCAAGTGTCAACGATGGAATAACTTTGTTATAAATTTTGACTTCTTTGCTAAATCTTGGAACTTGAATTATTAATTCAGAAGGAACCTGTAAATGGAGAAAGATTTGTTCATAAATAATTTCTTAATAATTTACTTCTGTGAAAGATATATGTTGTTCAAGAAACATATTAACCAGTAGCTCTTCAGTACTTGACACTGAAACCTCATTTTCTTTAAGTTCAAAAAACAAGGGAATGAAAAATTCTCTTTCAACACCAAATGGCCGCCTATAATTTTTAGAGTTATTAGCTAAATAAATTATTATTACTTTAAGCTGAGAAAAGGATCAATGTGAAGCATTCTAAATAATACGGTGAGAAATTCCTCTGGATCTTTAATAAATAAGATAAAATAGATTTAATTTAATAAAATAATTGATAAAATAGATCTTTAATTAGCATTAGCAATTGAGAACATGTCATTAATTTAATTACCAGTTTCCTCTTTTTGCTGAAAACTCTCTTCTAAAATGATCTGCAAGCTCTCCACAGATTCATATCTGGCCAATCCATATCTAAATCAAAAAAGAGGCATCAGTTGTACTGTCAAGTTTAAAAACTAACTTTCTCAGAGGATTAACTATTCCTCGCCAAAGATAATGTTTGACCTTTTCTCCCACTTCATCAAGAGGTTTATCTTGGAATAACATATCAAATGAATTGCTCAAAGCGAACAAGGCAAACACTGTAGAATCAATATAACAGGAGTTGCAGTGGCCCTGGATGCCATGCTCATCACCAATGTACTTAGAAAATAAATCAGGTGTAACAGAAGTTTGGACTTTTTCAAGTGTAGGTGCTTTAGTGGATAATGCTAAACGAAAAAATAGATAAAGTAATATGTAATACTGCAATACTGTATACAGTCTACAGATAAATGAATCTACTGTATAGCGGGTTTATTTCGAGGATAATAATTTTTGCAAATGGCCTGTATCTGGAGGTTCATGGAATTAATTTTCGTGAATTGCCCACTTCTCTGCCATCTTGTACCGTATTAAATTGATTTTCAAGGAATTTAATTTCGTGAATCTTCAAAAATCTGCAAAATTTACAAAATTTGTTATTCTTGAAATAAACCCGTTATACATCAAATAATCTAATATGCAATTAGGAATACATAGTTATAGGTGGTAGTCCTTATAGGATTGATGCCTCATGAGCTGAAAAGTACTACAAAAAAATGAAAAATTCTCTCCTAGCCATTTTTGGTAAAATTTGGCCAAAGTCTCTGTACTAAGCAAGGCTACAAAAGTCGTGGCAGCCATTTTATTTTGGGATGAATTATACTTAGTAGCACTACGGCATTACTAATAGTACAGGGACTTTGGTCCAATTTTTGAGTACCCTTAGATTTATAAAAAATCAAATTTTGATTGGAATCAGCTACACAACATAAGAACATGAATATATATTTTAAAAATTATAAAAATAAAGAATTCTCTCTTTCCATTTTAGCAAATTTGGCCAAAAACCTGTACTACATAAATGTACATGCATAAACTTTGGCTCAACTTTTGGGTAACTTAAAAATTAGGAAAAATATTTGATCAGAATTAGCTCAAATTTTCTGCACAACATAAGCACATGTATATGTATCAGGAGAAATTACTGATAAAAATATAAATTCCTCTCATTTTCAATTTTGACCAAATTTGGCTGATACTAGTCAGGCAGAGCCTGACCTTCCTTTTGGCCTGATATTTTAGCAAATTAAATAAAATTCTAATATGATCGAAATGAGCTCAAACTTGCTACACAACATAAGAACATGTCTATGTATCAGGGAAAATTTATTAAAATAGAAAATTATCTCTTTTTCAATTTTAACAAAATTTGGTCAAAGTTGGCAAGAAACTGAGCAGTATGCCAAAATCCTATGGGAAGGCTTGGATTGAGGTCAATTTGCAAGTTGGTAGCTAATTTCAATTGACTCCATTCCATATACTGTCATTTATGTATTATAATGTACTTTACTTTTATAGGCTTACGATTTTTCACATCCTTAACTGGTTTAAGGCAATGCAATGGACAAAAGAATGCCCTTCCAGGTTGACAACTAAAGTATTGTACATCTTTCCATGTTCCATCAGAACAGCCAGCCATTGCCGCTTCCTATAAATTAAATCAAAATTACCACTCAATTAAATATTAACATTTAAAAATCCCATACACCTAAAATACCTTGGGACTACTGATCATAAAGCAAATTATACTATACACTGTACATGTATTATACATACCAGTTCAACTCCAGCAAATAATCCAGGAAAATCAGTTAGTGCTCCAATCCATTGCACTACGCCATGCAAAGAACAGCCATTACGTTCAACGGGTACAGTAACTAATGTCCCAATCATTAGTTCCTCCCTGCAAGAACTTAGAGATGACTCCAAAGAAGATGAGCCTGAAGGAGCTTGGAAACTAGAAAAATCGTAACCTGAAACGTCAACAAAATCATCATCGTCTTCCTCTTCAGTACAAGTACCAGTCTCCTTTCCATTATTATTAGCTTCAGATTGAGATCTTAAATGCTGTATTGCTTTCTCCAATTGCTTCTCACTGATAGGCTCACTATTTGATAATTTTGAATCCAAACTCATTCCCCTGTTTCTCCTTATCCCTCCTGCTCTATGCAATCCTTCACTTACTGAATGACTCGAATCACGACACCTTTTATCATCAGTCGTCCCCTGCTCATTGCTTTCAATGTTCTCTTTTCTTGCTTCATCAAGGAGTTCTCTTTGTGAGCAGTACTCTTCCACACTTATATTAAACTTATTAGCTATCTTTGCCACTTCTTGACTTGCCACTTGTTTCTTCTGCTGCTCCTGATACTCATCATAATGAAGTACAAACTGTTCAGGAATGAATATTCGTCTGTGACCCAGTGTTATTTTGAAGAGTTTTGAGCCCTTCATTGCAACAACATCAATATGCAATCCAGAGAAGTCTATCCTACGTATGACCCATTTGTCCTAGCCATAGATAAAACAACTCATAAAAATAGATTCATAAAATATAATACCATATTGTAGCCGGAAATTTTGGAGGGAGTAAAATTTGGCGAATTGCTAAATTTTGGGTGATTGGTGGATTTTAATTTGGCGAATTTTTTGCTACGTACCATCATAGATATACAATAGTGCCATTGAGCATGCGTATAATTACTGATAATGGTGGATTTTTATTTTGGCAAATGGCTATCAAAATGTCAATTTTCCAAATTTAATTCCCTCAAAAATTTCCTGCTACACCGCACAATAGAGAGAAGGAAGTTAATTAAACTCCATTAAAAAACATAGTATCATTGTTATGTGCCAATAATACTGAGCACTCACTGTTTCTATTCCAATAACTGATAGAGTGCAACCATCTTTGTCTATAGGTCCCATCCACCTCACTGTACCAGTTACAGGGTCACCTTTAACAGTATAAACTATAACACGATCATCAACTTTAAACCTGGACTGATGAGATGAACAGTCAGGACTAACTGCTCCTAAAATGAAAAAGTATAATAATAATTCTTTAACTTGTTGTCATACCTTCTGCACCTAAGTCACTTCCAGTTGACTCAAGGCTCACTGAATGCTCAAAGTGAGAATTGGGATACTCAGACTTCTTTAAAATCTTATCTATTGTAACATATACAGCATTATTGTGGTCACATTTAAAATGAGGCATTCCATCGCAGGAACCTTTACCGCGATACTTCTCAGACTATAAGACAAAAATATAATAAGAGATTTACTCTGCAATACACTACATTGCTACACAGAAGTATTGTTATTGTAACAGATAATAATTATTACTGATAAAATCCATTAAAAGTCCCATTTAATGCGCACTCTTTGCGGTCACTTTAAACGAATCACTGGAAACATTTATATACAATACTTAATGCATACCTTTATCTCAATACCAAAGAAGATCCATTCATTCTCATCCAATGAGCCAATGTAACGTATGGTTCCCTTTACAAAGGAATCCTCAGGTGTTTCACCCTCCATTTTCATTGTAAACATTACCACATCAGTGACCACGAGATTCATCTTCTCTTTCATTTCCTCGTTTCTTTTGCTGTACTCCGTTAATCTTACACTTGGTGGCTGGACTGGCAAAAGATATGACAGCTCGTCAGACTGGAGTTCAGCAACGTCCGAGCGAGGAGCGTGAAATATAATCCTCCTGTCAGAGTAAAGGCAGTAATTTCTTGGAATATCAGGATCCATTTGTGAGCTTTCTTTGTCAGGAAACTGGATTACAATTTCTCCCTCAAACACAGTGAGCTCTGATGCATAGCCTTCTTCTTGTTGTGGCCTTGGGGCAATCTTGCGCTTCAGCAAAATGCAAGGAACTTCCTTGTCGGCTCGCTTGTCAGCCATCATGAAGATAAGTCTACCCACTCGTGTTAATGAAACCACAAAGACGTGGGCGCAGCTGAATATGGCCTCCAATATGGCTGATGAGACATGTAAGTTTTTTTTATCAATCGGATTATTGACATAATGACACTCTTTCTTTATTTTAGACACTAATTCCAAATTCATTGAGTTCTTGGATACTGAAAAATATCCCATCAATCTTGCACTGTTGCTAAATCTTGTAGTGGCAAAAGTAAGAAAACTTTAACAACTTTGATTGTTATATTTGTAATTTAATTTTAGAATCCTTCTATTTGGGAGAATGTTGGCATACTTCTTGGTATTGATGCAGGTGTTCTTGATGGAATTAAAATGGACGTTAGTCATGGTGGTAATCCAAAAAATCACTTCAGAGAAGTATTATCAATATGGGAAAGAAACCTTGAGCCGCCATTTAATTGGTGTACCATATTAAGCATTTTATCAGCTCCAATTATTGAGTGCAGCACTTTGGCTAATGAAATAGCAGCAGTACTAAATAAAAAGGATAGCTTATCAACAGGTATGTGCATGTAGTAACGCTGATATTTTTTGAGTGTTTTTTTGTGTTTCAAAGTTAAAATTTGTTTCAGCTACTGGTAATTTTTATATTCTGTGCATAGTCTATTATGATAGATTAGCATTTAAACGTTGATTTAACATGAACACAAAAATAAGAAAATTAAGAAACCACAAAGATTACATTGTATACATTTTTGTGTGGGTATTGTAATTATTATAATCTATATAGGCCATAAAATATTGTAAAAACATGATTACAGTTATATTGAGCTAGTTTAATATTATAATTTGGGTTTCCCACAAAGCATGCTGAGTGAGGCTTCATGAGCTGAAGAGCCTAATAGCATATAGAGTAACTTTAAAATTCAATTTAAAAAAATTCAAATTTAATTGGAATGAGCTCAAACCTTCTATATGCATCAGGAAAAATTATAGAAAACTTTACTTAGTCAATTTTGACAAAATTTGGCCAAAGATTTTATACTATAGTAGAAAGACTTCGGATCAAATTAGAAAAATTGTAAAATTCAATTTTGATTGAAATCAGCCTAAACTTTTTACATATGTGTCAGAAAAAATTATAAAAATAGAGAATTCTCTCCTGAAAAATTTGGCCGAAAATACCTTGTACTATAGTACATGCGATTTTTGAGCCAAATTTAAAAATTAAAAAATCTAATTTCAATCAGACTCAGCTCAAAATTTCTCACAACTTAAGAAATTTTTCCACAATGTAAGGACACGTATACGTATCCAATTCAGAAAACTTAGTAAGAATTCTATCCTTGCCATATTTTATGAAATTTGACGAAATACCTTTACAAAATATTTTCTTAATTTTTGAGCAACTCAAAAATTCACTGACAAGAAGCTGAGCGCTATGCCAAAATCCTGTTGGAAACCTTAACTATAATAATTGTTGTTGATCAGTAATTAGTGATGTTATTTTTAACAGATGATGGAACAAGAAATGATCAAGTAGCCCTAAGCTCAAGCTCAAGCTCAAGCTCAAGCTCAAGTTCAACATTAAGAGGTAAGTAAGTATCAAACTAAAACTGTAGCTAATATTATTCCCTTTCAGAGCTCACTGCACTAAATGCCATACAATTATTGAGAGATTGTGGTTTTCGAATGTTCACTAATTGGAGTAAAGTTTCACGGTCTTTAGGAATATCTCTTGATGATAGAAATAGACTAAAGCATAAAGGGATGATGAATGATGATTGGAGTGACGTGATGGAAAGTGCTCTCACTATCTGGATTGACTCTGGACAAGCAACATGGGACAAATTAATAGAAGCAGTTGAATCAGAAGAGAAGAACACTGCTTTGAAGATGAAAAGGATTTTATATAAAGAGTGAGAGTTTAGTTGTTTATATAAGAATTATTTTGTACCACAAGGTTCTGCTCAAATGGAATAACATTGCCTTTCTATGTAAAGCCCACCTACCACACACTGTGCAACGTATTACCCATGGCCTAGTGTCTTTAGCTAAAAGTTATACTCAGCCAGTGCACATTGTAATCCTAATAATTGCCTTCACCATAGACACTTCACAGACTAATAATGTAAACTAGATCTAGTACTTGCCCATATGCTTGGCAGATCCAATGACCAGAGGTTATTGATCCAAAATAATGTATAACTAGTTAACTACAAAATCTAATTAATCTATAGTTATTGAATATTGGCAGATTTTCTTGTGATGTCTTTATCTTCCACAGATAGTTGTGATTCTGCCTCCTTGTGACTTAATTCTTTTCCTATTGCTATATACTTATTATTATACATGTACCATAAAGTATAATCTACCTGAAGCTGATGCATATGTTTTTTGGTAATCAGAACTTTGATCCCTCTCAGCTTCATGCCCAACTGCATCTTTGATTTCTTCCTTACTATTTCCCACAGATCCTTTAAATGCAACTTGTAGCTGATTACCAAATAGTAGAATAGGACGATAGTATATCAAGGGATTATGGGTAGCACTTGGCTTTTCATTCCATGTGTGTCGGTGAACATCATGTAACAGCTCAGGATCAAACTGCAAATCAGGACAAGTTGTTACTATGAGTGGAGGAAGCAGTGTTAGCATTCTATGTGTCAAATTAACTGCCCTTTCAATGTAGCCTTTAATAATGCTCCTTTCAATTTTCAGAGTGCTTTTCTGTTGAAGTTTTAGAAAAACCTATAACAATAATTATTACAACTATAATTATACTTATATATGTGATGATCACCCACTCTTGATGTATGTGTATTTACCTCCTCTGCAATGACTTTAGTATCAGGGGGTTCATTGCCTCTTAGGCTACATGCACTGAGTAGTAATCCATACACCCTGTATTTCTGTCTAACATCATCGTTACTACTTTTTTCTGGTTGATAGTTTAGAAGATGCATTAATTGATTTTCAAGAGAAGTTGCCAAAATTTTAATAAATTCTGTATAAACTGCCTGTAAATTAAAAACCATATGCAACTTGTAAGGGTCATTGCATTTTATTATAATGTGTATTAAGTAGACTGTGTATGCATACAGCACAATTTAGAGGCTTTATTGGGTTAGGTATAATTTTAGATCTTATCTACTGCTGAGTCTCTATTTTCAATTGATTTTAATCATTTGTATAGTCTATACCATTAGGAAACTGGATCCTTCATTGTTCTTTTCTTTAGTAACAATCTTCTCACGTTTCTTTATCAGCTCATGAGGTAATTTTTCAGTAGCATTTTTCAATCTTTGGAAGATGGTTATAGAGATTGATAAATATATATTTTTTGTACTTGTACTTGTGTTCTATTTTCTTATTCTTTTGTTTAAGTGACTCAATTTCCCTAAACTATATATTCTATGTATTATTGTAAATATATGACTGACTGTTTTAAGGATTTGTAGATTTTATCCTTTTTGTCTTTTTCCTGCCTGCAAAAAGTTAAATAAATGTTGGAATGGTAGATATAAATCTTTATATTAACTTGAGGTATTCAACTTCACTTTTTTGTTCATTACAGTAGCTACATGTATAATAGATATGATGCAGTGATTTGAAAATAATTTAGTTAATTACCGTATAATAGTTTTTATTTGATTTCTACATTTTGAAACTTCTTCTGTAATTCTGTATTTAGTAATTGGTAGTCTAATAATACAAAATGTCACTATACTTACATGAATGTAGATCTGTCACTAATAGTAGATCTATCAGCATTTTCAGTTGATCTGCCTCTTTGCAACCATTTCTTCATGATCTTGATGGTCTTAAACTAGAGTCTAGCAGCTGGAATTAATACGGTCTAGTTTACACTAGCCAATTCTAGGAATCCACAAATGATGTCATGATTCCTGAAACTCACATAGATTTAATCTTGGAGCTAAAAAAACTTTTCCAAGAATTATTTACACAGAACATATGAATAATCTTAATCACATCCTTTTTATCATTGTAGCTGTATAGCACATGCATACTTTTGTATGCCATTGCTTCCACTGGCAGAAAGGTGCTGAAATGGGTAACAAGACGCCAGCTCCATTATGTAGAGCAGAGAAAATAGTTTGTAATGAGCGTAGCTATTGTCCTACTAATGGCAATGTTGCTGCAATTGATTTTGGTACTACATCAGTTTCCCTGGCATATGCTACTAAAGGATATGAGAATATACAAACATTTCCATTAGGCACAACACAATCAACAAGGGTTCTTAATGTTGTTCTACTAAAGAAAGAAGGAAGCAGTACAAAAGTCAGTTCATTTGGAGAAAATGCCAGACAGACGTTCTTAAAACAAGTTAAACAGGATGACTACAAAAGCTATGTTTATTTTGAGAGGATCAAAATGTCTTTGAAAAGGGAACAGGTACATGAAATAATTTCAAATTTACATAGCTGTACTAAACACTTCTATTGCAGGCCATTAATCGTGAGACGCTCATTGAGTCTTTTTCGGGTGAGAAGTACTATCTGGTTGAAGTTATTGCATTCATACTCCAGTATTTAAAAGATCAACTCATCGACCACTTGTCACGTACTGTTACACCCTTAGGAACGACTGATTTTTATTGGGTCATTACTGTACCTGCTATATGGGATGCACGTGGAAAAAGAATGATGAGGGAAGCTGCTTATATGGTGAGTGAAGAAATTAAAATTTACTGCTTAATCTACATTGACAACTAGGCTGGCTTATTGACAAAGTCTGGTGGCATTGAAAATTTCACTCCAATATGTGATGGTCCACTTCCACCACCAAAAGAAGTTAATTCTGAAAAGTTGTCACTAGCACTGGAGCCTGAAGCAGCAGCTCTTTATAGCCAGAAGAATGTGGTAGAGCAAATTCAAGCTGATAAATCTCAAGCAGCTATCAAATGTCCCACAGAATACATGGTCATAGATATAGGAGGTGGTACGGTTGATATCACAGCTCATATTGAAGTTGAGGGAAACATCAAAGTGCCAGTCATCCCTACTGGTAATGCATGGGGTGGTACACAGGTTAATGAAGCTTTCTCTAAAATGCTGCAGAAGCTGGTAGATGATCCTGGGTACCTGAAGTATCTAGATATTGGTAGCCATTCAATGCAAATGGCATCAATAAATGATATACTGTATAGAGAATTTGAAGATCAAAAAATTAGCTATGGTAATCGTACTAGTAAAAGCATTGTTGTTTCTTTGCCTAACAAATTCGCTAAATGTTACAATGAAACAATTGAATTAAAAGTTAAGGAAATGCATGGCGTGGAATATGACGATGACAAAATATACATAGAAGATGAAGAAGTAATTGAAGCTCAATTATTTGGTCCAGCAATTGATGGTATCATAGATTGTGTACTAAAAGCAATTGAAGATACCAAGAATCGTTTTACTACATTTTATCTTGTTGGTGGATTTGGTGGCTGTAAGTATACGCATCAAAAGGTTGAAGAGGCAATTAAAAAGCGAAATTCCAAAGCTAAAGTTATACTCCCACCATCTCCTCGATTAGCTGTTGCTCAAGGGGCAGTATTGTGGCGTCAGAATCCAGGAAAAGTAACAGAAAGAACATGTGATGCTACTTATGGAATAAGCACCACGTTACCATTTGATCCAAAGGAACATGATGAGGATTACAAGTACTACGATGGTGAGGAAAAGCAAGATAGATGCCATTCGGTGTTTTGCATTTTCATTGAAAAAGAAGAGGTAGCAAATGAAAATGAAGTTATTACAATTAACGGGGAACCACCAAGTCAAAACTCTACTCAATTACCGATTGACATTTACTGTGCACCTGATCGTGGTGTTCAATACATCAATAGTAAAGATGGTAAGAGCAATGCTGATAAAATAGGTCAACTGGTCATTGATATTCCAAATCCTGATAACCTACCACTAAATGAGCGTACAGTTGAGATCACTATGGATTTCAGTGGAACAGAAATACAAGCCAAAGCTAAGTATTGTGTTACTGGTGAAGAAGTTAAAACCACCTGTGACTTTCTCTCTACTCAATAACTTTATATCCAGTATCACAAGTTTTAGGAAATTTTTACTGAAGACAGGTGTCTTGACTTACCCTTAAATTGATCTCTCTATTTTTGCTATTCTGTTTCATAATTATTTGCTTCTCCTCATTGTGTCTGTTTATTAGGATTTTTATTAGGTTTTGTTCTTTTCATAATAATAATAGTAATAATAATAGTAATAATATTAATAATAATAATAACAACAACAACAACAACAACAAGAATTGATAATATAATGAATAGACTAATAAAGAAACAAATAAAGTCAAGTAGATCTAGCAACATTATTCTTGAAAAAAATATAGAAAATCACTTATAAACAACCTAAAAACATTAAATCTAAATCTATTGTAAAAATCTACATTACCTTTATGGTTGATCATCACTTTTCTTTCCATCCTTAATAAATGTAGTGTAATCTTTTGGATCAATTTGTGTGACAATAGCTACTATTAGATCAATATAAGTATCTGCATCGTCATCATCAATGCTGAGTAAAGCACATGTGGAACGTAACTAAATATAGTTATAAATTATGACTAGACCTATATCTACTTATCAAACAAACATTTTTCTTTATTTTTGACATGTTCATTTTATTCTGCTCCTTGCTCTCATCATTATCTCCCTGTATAGGCAAATTATTATCATGATTGAAGTTTTATATATTAAAATAAAATACTTGGTGCTTTTGTTCAATTTCTTCCTTGCACAATTCATTGACAAAGATATGAAATGCTCTAAAAAGATCAGCTATTTTATCATCTACTGATCCAGTAGACCTAAAAACAGTTAGTTCAAATTTCAGCTTTTCACTTATTTTTTTGATGATGGCATCTTTACAATGTTCAAAGCTTGTCTATAAACTCAGGTCTACACCAAAATCATAATCAAACTAACTAACCTCTACAATATCAGATGTCATATGCCATACTTCATACTTCTCTTTAGACTGTGCACTAAGTTGCCTGGGTAGATTACGTAATGTTGTTTTAAAAAAATTGTCAAAGGAGAGTATGACATCTTGGTGAGTAATATCTCCAGGAGCAATATGTCCATACATTTTATGAGCATCACGAGCTGAACTAGTTTTTCTAATTTTTTTAATGCTGTCAGTCTATCACAATTAATCATACTTTTCAAGTTCTCTTTCTTGTGACACAAGATCTTCATTTTTACTACAAAATAATCAGACTAGATAGACTATATAAAATATTCAGATCCATGCACCTCTTTAACTCTTTTAACTCTTCTTCCAAGGTCTTTATATCACTGTAGTAGAGAAGCACAGGGATGTACTGAATTTCATACAAAGCAGATTTCTTTTAAAAATACCTATCTAATTTAGCATTCTCTCTCTTTAATTTCTCACATAGCCTAAAAAGCATGAGTGTAATTTTAGTAACTGCTAGTTAGATTTCCCTCTTACTTCTCATTGCTGACAGTTTCATTGGCAAGACGTAATAACTGTTTTTCAGCTCCATCAATACAGTCATGCTCCATTTCAATTTAAAGTTAGAACATGGTGTAGCCTCAATTATCAGATATTCATAGACTGTTTGTACAGCAGTTCCAAGAATCAAGCATTGCAATGAAATTCATAGTTTGGATTGTTCACATCAGAGATAGAATAATTCCAAGAAATGGTGAACTCTTTGAAAGAGTCAACTATCCCAGCAAGTCTGCACAGGAGCATTACTGCATTTTAAGATATAAGCCTACACTATAATAGCAGCCTACTTTCTTATATTGATAAAATGGAAGGTATTTAGATCCACCTAGTTATAAATGTATTTGACAGGGAATATCGTGCAGTGGGTAATTATAGAGGAAAGAAATATTGGCAAATTACTAAAATTTTGGTGATTGGTAGGTTCATTTGTGATCTTATGCCATTGAATTGAGCATGCACATAATGGTACAAAATGGCAGGTTTTAATTTGGTCAAAACACCAAACTAGCCCAAATTCATTCATCCCCTCCAAAATTACCTGCTAAAGACATGGCAATAATGTCAAAAATTAGTGTTAACAACTCTATAATAATTTTTTATAAAAATGAACAGTTTACTAAAATGCAAATATGACCAAAAGTTTAAATATTACAGAAAATACCAATACTTTAATAATTTTTAATTGTGTCAGATCAGTCGTATCTATTGCAACTATTAGGCAATGATTCACCATTCCGCCTCCTAACTTCACAAGCCAGTCTCACTAGCGCTATCTTGCAATGACAGCTACCTGTACAGTCTAAAAAAATTATATTAATGATAAACAATAAAGTACTATTGTACATTGTCTCTGGCCAGATTTTTTAGTAACTTCAAAATTTTTTAAAAATTAAATTTTTAATGGCATCAGCTCAAACTAAATATACAACATCAGAACATGTACATGTGTATTTATCAGAAAATATTATAAAATGGAGAATCATTTTGACAGTACATCATACATGCATGCATGGTCTCGAGCCTGTTTTTGAGTAACTTTTAAAATCCATAAAAATTCCAGTTTTTAATCAGAACCAGCTCAAACAAGATATACAACATTAGAACATGCATACGTATTAGAAAAAATAATAACCTCTCCTAGCCATTTTTGATAAAATTTGGCTCAAGACCCATATGCGTATCAAAAAATGGAGAATTTTCTCCTCTAGCCATTTTTGACAAAACACCACGGACAGGCTTTTCAACTAATCTCTACTGAGCAAGCTAAACAGGACACCTCATGAGCTGGCAAGAAGAACTATGCAAAATTTTGTAGGAAACTCTGAGCTTCAGTAAATGTTTAAAATAGAGTAAGTACGAGGCTCANAATAGTAAATAAATTGTAACAGTATCAAACCATATTATAGCTTTCTTATATGTACATTAGATAGTTTGAAGAATTCACTTTATAAAGTCACTAAGGTAACATAAAGAGTACTCTTGGTAACATGTAACATTTAAGGTTACTTTAATCTTATTCTGTTCTAAGAATAAAAATATGCTTACAAGATCAAAGTAGGCCATAAATTTGCTAGCAGCAACATGTTGTCTCGTGCAATCTAAATATAGACTAAGATCAAAGGCTGCATTTAATTTACCAGGAAATTACTCTAACTATATTATGGCTGCATAATTTAATTATCAATAACCTAATGACATGCATTGCCTTAAACAAAAGTGTGTATACCTCCATCACTACTGTTCAATGAAAACAGGTATGTCCCAGGAATATCACTGTTAAGCATTTGAGTAGGAGCATCATAAACATCTGACTCAAATGGAAATTGCACGATATTTGATGTTTCGGATGCTCCAAACAGAAATGTTCTAACTCCTGTAGTCATTGACCCTTCTCTGTCCATGTGATCATTTACATCCACAAACTTAGCGATCCCATAAGAATTGAACCCATTAGTCACTAAAAGAAACTGAAAATTGCTACCCTATAAAATATACATATCACATTTAAGGAATTTAAAATATTTACTGACAGGATAAGATGGTCCTTTTTTGTAATCTATCCAGGTTTGTATTAGCAGTTGTGTTGGAGGAGAAGAGCTACAGAATGTGTGGGGAAAAGCTTTGTTAATCTCATTTTGCGCCCGTCGTAGTAGCAAAGAATCATTTGTAAGTCTGTATGTTGTTATTGACAAGTTATCATCTCCCTGACCTCTCCTATTGAGAAGGTTGAACTCAATGTAATGACTCCCGGATTCAAAACGTATAAAACCATCAAAGTATACCTAATAATAAATACGAATATATGACAGTGCTTTGTGTGTCACTCACATGAATATTTGAGACGTTAAGTTGGTGAGTTTTGAAGACTGCAAAATTTTCAATTGGTTGCTCTAATGGTACAGACATATCAGTAGCTGGTGTCACTGTCACTGCCGTATCTCCATTCTCTTCACCATATGGGTAAAAATCATTTAATGTTAAACTGTCGACAGTCCATACCAGAACTATAGTTATTACCTAATGGACATTATAAAGTACATAGCTAAGGCTATAATATCTTTAGCTTACTAGTATCACACTTGAGCAAAGTTGACTTGCCATAATATCCAATTATTCTTGCTATTTGGAAAACAGAATAGAAAGTTTACTAGAAACATAGATATTATAGACTACGTAATGGATTTCTACGTAGTCTCTAATATCTATGCTAGAAAGCTGAAGGAGAGTCACTCACCAAATAGTAGATCTTGCTTTATATATAATCATGATCATTTCTAGGTATGAACTATGGGAGTGGTCCATGACAGGATGAATGTTTTTACTTCTATATTTAGATCTATTGCTAATAATTATATTTCCAGGGGCTTTATCTAGCTTTAATACAATTAAGGCTTCTCACAGCATTTTGCTAACTCAGATCTACATTAGATTGGATGTTTTATGAATTGTTTAATTTGCTCAAAAATAGTATTCTGTTTAGTTCCCTTAGCCTGCTTTGTGGGAAAAACTCATTACCGATACCTGTACATTACTACAGATAATTATAGCCGTGGAGCCAAAGGTCAAAGCCAATAGCTGTAAATCATGTATAAAAATGTATGTGTTATGACTATGTGACAACATCAAAACAATGTACCAGTATGTACATTATTTGGAAATTGGAACCCATAGGGAGTTAATTAGTTATGCATAGGTCAGTTTAATGAGAAATACCAAAAGTAGATAAGAATGTAATATTTATTGGATTGTAGCTACTAGGGTTTATGTGGGTATGCAGTGAAAGTATGGGCTTTAGCCTGTAGGACGCTCTCTAAAATCAAGTACTCTTAAAAATTACAATAATTGTATGAGAATTAATTCTAAAAATAAGCGATCAGTAATTTGCAGTCTCGTCCCTGAAGCTAATACTGTATGACAATTAATATCAACAAAGCAGCATTTATTAATTTGGCATAATGTACACAGCTCTAATAAAAATTATAAAAATAAATAATCTTGTACAATTACTTTGTTTCAGTTATTTACAGTACAGTGTAAGACACTCTCACATTTTTCTTGCTCTGAATATGAATAATAACAATAATAACATACAAATATCATTTCTAGCTACCTTTTTAATTTTTGAGACTTTAAGACCTTTTATTTCTGCAGTATTCTTAACATGAGTTCCACCACACATACAGGATACTCCACCAACATTAACTTCTCTTTCATTTCTTTCATTCACTGATACCACAACTCCAATAGATTCCTGGAGTTCATAAAATCAATAAATTATTTATCATTAAAACACAGGCAAGTATAAATACTTTGATGAGTCTTTCTGATTCTATATTCAAAAGATTAATGACTTCTTCTCTTTTTTCAGCTGGAATATCACCAATATATTCTACAAATAACCATTTATATTATTGTAATGATTAGTTGCTTTTAAAGTTAATGTTTAATAACTAACCAACATAAGGTCCATCAGGGAAATGATAGCCCTAAGTAGGATAACAATGCTAACATTAGCTGACATTCAGCAACATACTTTTGATGGGACTAGATTGGTTATTCCCAGGTTAATGAAAGCTGAGTCAAGTAGATGGCCTGCACTATGTATTCTAGCATTAGTACATCTCCTTCCTGAATTAATTTCAACTGTCACCTCTTGACCAACAATTAACCTTTTAAAGATCCACCATAAATATACAGTATAGCTGGTAATTTGGAAGGGGGTAAATTTTTGGCAAATTGTTATTGTGGCCATGTACCAATGCATAAAGAATCAAAATGGTAGGTTTAAAATTTGGTGAATGGCTGTTAAAGCATCAAATTTGTCAACCCCCCCCCCTCCTCAAAATTACTGGCTTTACCATAACAGTAATGATTACAAAGCCTGAAATTACATGTACATTCAAACAATGTTCAGCTATTGTGCCTGAATATTGCTTAATTTGATCTGCTATTTTTATCAGACAGAGTTTCTCAAAGGATTTTGGTATAGTGCTCATGCAGCTTCTTGCCAGTAGATTATTAAATTACTCAAATTTTGACAAAAGTCACAAGTAGAGAATTCTCAATTTTTCTAATTTTTTTGATACATTATACATGTTCTTATGCTGTATAGAAAATAAAAACTGACTTGGATCAAGTTTGTATTTTTATGAATTTATGAAGTTGCTCAAAAATTGGGCCAACGACCAAAGGCTACAGCCTTTAGTCTTTGGCTCAATTTTGTCAAAAATGGCTAGTAGAAAATTGTCAATTTTTATAATTTTTTTCTAATACGCATACACATTCTTATGTTGTGTATCAAGATTGAGCTGATTCTGATCAAATTTGGATTTTTTTATGAATTTTTAAAGTTGCTTTAAAAGTCACGTACAATTATTAATGGCAGCTCATGAAGCTCATGCTGTTTAGCTCATTTAGTATGCTTTGTGGGAAACCCTGTGGTAGACATAACTAATTAATTGTTATGTTGAATTGCTTAATTAATGCTGTTCAGAAAAAATGATAGAACAACACAGAATTTGGTCAGAAAATTGAGCAAAATGGTTTGAAAATGTCTGATGTCCGACTGTTATGTCAGGCTCTGGATTAAGTATACAAGCATGCCAATTACCTTTCATCTGTCGTAAATGTTCCAATATGTTCAATATAATTTGTATCCCTTGGCTTCTGAACATGTGATACCTACACGTACACATACATGGACATACATAAATCATTAGTATAATATTGATTCAGCATTACCTCAAACTTAATATTTCCATCAGGACTGGATATTGTGCCAATATCGGTTGATTGACCACCTACATGTACATGTAGTATGTATTAACTTTAGTATTATGCAAGTAATCAGGCCTGGGGTCAATTATAAAACCTCCATTATAACGGCACATTCAATTACTATGATAGAGAATTTTCTCCTAGCCATTTGTGCGAAAAAAATTTGGCCCGAGATTGGAACATGGTCACAGGCCAAATTTTTGAGCAACTTTAAAAATTTATTAAAAAATCAAATTTGATCAAAATCAGTTCAAACCATTTACACAATATTAGAACATGCATGTGCATCAAAAAATGGAGTTCAATTTTGATAAATTTTATTACATTTTGTTCAGTCTTAGGCCTCAAACGCAGCCTCTAATTACAATTACAATTGCCAGATCTAATGTATATTCAAAATTAAATTACAGTGCCTTTTCATATCAAAATTATACAAAAAGATGCGTCTTCTAACCCTTCAATTACAGCAGTAAATCTATATACAGTAGCATTTAATTACAATGCTTAATAAACTTTAAAACCTATTATACTAAGTAGTAATATTTTAAGTAAAATCAAATGTACTCCAAATTTAGCCTAGTAAAAGTGAGTTTACGATAGGCTTGATGTTACATTCATGCTAGAATAAGATTTAGTATTATTCTAGTGGAAAGCATGTGTCAAAAGGTCAACTTTTGATTAAAAATTGATGGTACACTTGCCTAACAACATATTATGAAGTTATGAACCCACCTTAAATTTCAAAAATATCCACCAGGTCCCCATTAAGTAGATTAATGATATTCATTGGGATACCGTAAAAACAAAAGCTGGCCGCCATTGTGGGGGCATAAATTATACAGTAACTAATGGTCCAAGAGGCTAAAATCTACCTAATCTGCTTTCCCACATTACTTAGAGGCTGTGAATTGTTGCTGTGGTACAGACATGGAAAATCTTTTCTCTCTGGATGCAGCTCTTTTGCTTTGCTGAATAAATAATGAAATAACACTTTTCCCCCCGTTAAAAACAGTACAAAGTATACCTCTATCCCTACGACCCAAACAAAATTTTCATTTACGGTATCAAATGAATATCATTAATATCCTGCATCTCATTTATATACACAGATTTGGTGGATAACAGTTGTAAGTTGATCATTAACTCCAAAGTTAACAAATACTCTGCTCCCATATGAGCAAATAGTTCTGCTATGCACATGCATACGCAGGGTACTAAATTTAGGCACATTTGGTGACATGATCATGAGTTTAAAACTATGTCTCACCTCCTTGAGGATGCATTACAGTCTGGTCTAACACCACTATACTCCTTTCTTCGCCATTAAATTGAGTCTCATATATCCCTAGCACATTTCCCCGGCAGGAAAACTGGTAAGTATCATCATAATACAAATGAATGGTGGAGAAAGACTTTATAGGGACCTCGCCACTCACAGCAGCCATGTTTAGTGAATAAACGGGTGTGGTCACATGGCACACGTGCCTACACGTGTTCGAGACATACGATTGATATGAGGAAGAAAACTGAAAATAAAACCAAGACTAAAAGACTTGGTAAGCTCTGGTTTCAGGGTTGAAATTTTACTTATTTGTTGTATAGGTATTTCATGTAAAAGGACTCATACACAGTCATAGGGTAAATTTTTGATGTGATATAATTATTAATTAACTGTTGTTGTATAGTCCATGAAATATATTACCGTAGGGCGCCTTTTTTTCAAGGGCTATAGGTTTCATGGATTTTAATTTTGCAGATTTAATTTTTGCGAATTTATGCTGTCTGCCATCTTGTACTGTATTAATTTGATTTTCGCGGAAGTAATTTTCACAGCCCTCGAAAAAAGTCACCCTATGGTAGTTAAAATGCATGAATGTCACACTATTTACAATATGTGTTGATCTATTTAATTTGTGGAGAGTGGTATGCAACCATCAATTATTGGCCTGTTTAGAGCAAAAATAGCAATGTGATGGCCCAGGTCAGGGCTGCTGAGAGCCTTGGTGGGGCCTGGGTATGAAATTTGTGGTGTGCAAAGTGTGCCAAAAATCTTTTCTCCTTTAATTATATTGATAGTGGGTGTAGTCCAAATTAATTAATTTTTACCTTTGTGCAGCACAACATGTACATGTGTATTTTTTGTCTATTGAATGTGAAATAGCTAGGAAGTTTGTTTCATTAAGTTTTAAAGAATTTTATTAGGGCCCTTAAAAATTGTGGGGCCTAGGGCATTTGCCCCTTTTGCCACCTTTTCACAGTTTTCAGTGGCCCTGGCACAGGTCAGTATTTTCAGAAATTGGCATATTTAAAAAAATGCTCATAACTCAAAAAATTAGCTGGTCAGGTTCAGCTCAAGCTTATTCTACATAGCATTAAGATACCAGAAAAAGGTTTTTGGAAAAAGCCATAAACCTAATTTTAAACAAATACTTGAGGGAATATCATTTGCTTTTATTTTTCTGGCCTCACTGGAATTCACCATAGCTCAGTCACTAGTACACAGTAGAGGAGTGATGGTTGGAATATGGTATGCTTCATGGGGTGTGGGCTATTTTTTCAGTAGTGCTGTACGCTTTTTATATCATTGCCAGAATGAAATTTAACTTCTCCTATTATTTGACAACTGTTATTGTTATTTTTGTTGCAATGGCTAGACGCTACAAGCATTGTGTGAGAGAGAATGAAGTTGATATTGTTTTGATAGTTGATGGTTGTTATCAGAAATACATTGAACAAGATGAAAAGACTCAGTTCTAATGAAAAAGTGTGTAGTTTTATAAAACTTTCTTGTCTTTAATATCCCCTTGATTCTTCATGTCTCTTTCAGTATGAACTGATAAATTATTACAACAACAAATAGCTCTCAACACTTTAAAAGTCATAATCAAATAGGAAAACTAAGAGAGCCAGGAGCGAGAGAGATAGATTCGAACAAAAGAAGGGAGAAAGAGCAAAAGATTAAAAGAAAAAATATATATACATGTATATACAGTACATAATGTGGTCAGTTTAGAATGTCCTGGAAGATACATGTGCATGTTACATAACAAAAGATATTTAATAGTTTAATAAGGTGTGTGTGTAACAGTAATAATGAGCACTAAATGGTACATCTCCCACATCTCTCTTTCTCTTTCTTCCTGTTGTAGTTATGTAGTGTTGTATCTTTTATATTTCAGTTCTTAGTGTATATACTATAAATTGCAACTTGAGCTTTCTATTTGCCTATGAAACTAAAAGTTCCTAAATGTTTTCTTTTGGGATGAGCAACTTGCTATCAACATTTGGAACAAGAGATTATGATGAAAATTTATAAGTAGCCTCTATTCTATTATAATGATCATGAAATAAGTAGCTGTATAATAAACTATTTTATTTGCCTTGCCACATTGGCAGTGTTCTAGATGTCCTATGCTAGCAGGTGGTATATAGGATGCATGTACATGTAGGTATGATAATATTATTTTAAATGATGTCATGTGTATTGATTCACGAAGTATAAACTTTCAATATTTTAATTTGCTGTTGCATAAAATGAGAGTGATATTGAGTATAACGTAGAGTCTATAAAGATTATTTTA
Source organism: Amphimedon queenslandica (assembly GCF_000090795.2). NCBI lineage: Eukaryota > Metazoa > Porifera > Demospongiae > Haplosclerida > Niphatidae > Amphimedon > Amphimedon queenslandica. Next base: position 43,046 of record NW_003546312.1, on the reverse strand, counting down.
TAGATGATGTCTAAGAGAATGCAGGCAATTATTATTACTTCTTATTCAGCTGTGTTGATTCTCTGCTGGGATTACCTATTAAACTTTGAACTGGATCTCAATATGTATTATGTAAAATCTGTTCTGAAAAGTGAATATATTTTATATGGGCATGCTATTGCATTCTTCCTTTTTCTACCCTTTCCATTTTTTGGATTATTAGCTGATTTATGGATGGGAAGATATAAAACTATATTGATTGGTATGATATTGTGTTTCATTTCATGGATAGTGTTTGGGATAAGTTTCATTGTGCAAAGCTGTGATTATTCTAAGGAATTATTAAGGACCATTTATGGCATAGGATCTTTTATTCAATTTGCTGGTGCAGCTTGCTTTAATGCTAATGTTATTCAATATACCATTGATCAACTAGTGGGAGCTTCAGCTTATGAACTGAATACTGTGATATACTTGCACTGCATTGTATTACCGGCATCAACAATGGTTTTTGGTTTAATCAGTTGTTTAAATCCTGGTACATATTTTGAGTTAATCTTATTCATAGTGTCAGGAGTAGCTGTATCTATTGTATTGGTATCTCACTGATGCTTTAAACATAAACTGGAGAACATATCACTGATACAGAATCCCATCAAACTGATAGTTAGAGTATTGTGTTATGCCAGGAAGCACAAGTATCCTGAGAATCGTAGTGCTCTGACCTACTGGGAGGAAGAGGCTCCTTCAAGACTAGACTTGGGTAAAGAGAAATATGGTGGACCATTCACAGTGGAACAGGTAGAAGATGTGAAGACAGTATTTTGAATGCTACCACTATTCATTGTAAGTGTTGGAAATGCTATTAGCCAAGATTTTAATGGTTTTTTTAACAGTAATACTATATCAATGGCTTGCTTTCAGTCAAACAACTTTATTAATGGTACATGTTCTTTTTTACTTTTTTTATTCTATCTTTTTTTCATCAAACTTTTTTTCTTAAAGTGGCTTCCCAGTATGCTATTTTGTATGACAATTGGCCTATTTCTTTCATTGTTAGCTGTCTCTTTTAAAATACTATCATTGGTTGATACCTGGTATGATTTTATTTCTGAGATTCTTTCAGGTGTATCATATTTCTTAATCAATCCAGCTTTACTTGAGTTTACTATAGCTCAATCGCCAATGCATAGCAGAGGAATGATGGTTGGTGTATGGTATAGTTCATGGGCAATAGGTTATATATTTAGTAGTTGCATAAGATATCCTTTTAAATGTCAAAATCACTACCTCTGCTCTGATTTCTATTATTATCTTACTCAAGCTGTCCTACTTTTTGTTATTTTGATAGTGTTTCTGTTTCTTGCTAAACACTATAAGTATCGCATTAGAGATAATGAAGTCAATATTTATTAGATAGTTGATGGAACATATCAGAATTACTTAAATCAAGAGAGAGAGTATAACCAAGGATGCAGTGTGACTACAGATCATAATTGACAATTTGATGTAATGGCACATTGTTGTGCCATACTTAAACTTTCATTATTATTCTTTATATTTACTAAATGTAGTATCAGCACATCACCTATATAAAATTGAAACTTTGTATGACAACAATATAGACCTATTTTATTAATTAAAAGATGATATCAATAATTAGCACAATACCTTCTGTATGAATTATTGTCAATACTAAGAACTCTACAGCAACATAATGATCATTAGCTGACTGAAGTGAAATGTGGATGAGGCATTAACTTGGGCCTCATCTCACCATCATTTTCTATTTTGTGTGTCCACCACAGCAAATAAAGCACAGGCATGTGCTCCTAACTCCTAGAGAGGGTGAGATAATTACATTAGGAGATCTTTTTGTAGCAATAGAATAGAGTGTTTGACACAGGGAATAATACTGTAGCTACTAGGCCATGTGAAATATGAGCTGGTAGTTGTCATTCCGTGATTCAGTGCATTTTTGCAATACGTTTGATCTCAAGTGATATTACTTGTGTACACTGACTTATACAATGGATAGTATGCTATGATTGTCGTTATAATAACTTTTCACTTTCACAATGATAGTCAGTTGGTTTTCTCATGGCTGCAATAGGTATAAGGTGGCTTAGGAAGTGGTGGTCATTGTTCATCATTTCTTCTTCTTCAGCTGTCTTGGTACTTGTTTGGGACTATGTAATGTATCTTCATGATTATTCTATCAGAAAGTTTACCCTTGAGAGCTTAGATGGGCCTTTCCTTTATGGAATGGCTGCATTAATATGCATTGGATTTATCTCTTTTCCTTTATTTGGGCTCTTGGCTGATGTATGGATTGGAAGGCATAATGCAATACTTATTGGTATAGTGCTGTGTTTTTTATCATGGATTGTGACTGGCCTAGGATACATATCTTACTTCTACTATATCTCTGAAGTGTTTCTTATGTCAATATTTATTGTTATGGTTTTGTTTGAAGCATCTGGTTTTGCGATTTTCAAAGCAAATATTGTTCAATACAATATAGATCAGCTAATAGGAGCTCCTGCTGATGAGCTACACTCTGTCATATACTGGCATTGTGGATCAGTGCCACTGGTAGGAGCACTATCATCGCTAATGAAGTACATGATAAGTAAGGAATACTTTGAATTAGTGACATTCATAGTGTCAGGAGTAGCTGTATCTATTGTATTGATATCTCACTCATTCTTTAAACATAAACTGGATAATGTATCTCTTATCAAGAATCCCATCAAACTGATTGTTAGAGTATTGTGTTATGCCAGGAAGCACAAGTATCCTGAGAATCGTAGTGCTCTGACCTACTGGGAGGAAGAGGCTCCTTCAAGACTGGACCTGGGTAAGGAGAAATATGGTGGGCCATTCACAGAAGAAGAAGTTGAAGATGTGAGAACAACCTTTCGTGTGCTACCATTCTTTGTTGCTACTATTGCTTATGCTTTTAACTATCATCATGGCTGGAAACCTCCTTCTCACTCATCATTGGTGTCTTATTTCGCATTAACTGATCTTGGAAGCATGTCTTGTGCATTTTTTCTAATTTTAATGTACCTGCTATTGTTCAGAGCTTGTTTCTACAAGCACATTCCCAGCATGCTGTCTAGAATGAGCATTGGGCTGTTGTTTATGCTAACTGTTTCCATCTCAAGAATGTTCATTATAAAGTTTACTGTTGAACCATCACATGTTTATTCAATTTTGCTGTTACCACAAATACTTGAGGGAATATCATTTGCTTTTATTGTCCCGGCCTCACTGGAATTCACCATAGCTCAGTCACCAGTACACAGTAGAGGAGTGATGGTTGGAATATGGTATGCTTCATGGGGTGTGGGCTATTTTTTCAGTAGTGCTGTACGCTTTTTATTTCATTGCCAGAATGAAAGCCTTATGTGCTCTAAATTCTACTATCATCTGACTACTGTTATCATTGTTTTTATAATTTTGGTGGTTTTTGTTGTAATGGCTAGACATTATAAGCATCGTGTGAGAGAGAATGAAGTTAATATTGTTCTAATAGTTGATCGTCATTATCAAAAATACATGGAGCAAGAAGAAAAGGCTCGGCACTAACTGTGTGCAATTGATATTTTAAGTACAAATTATCCTTAATTGACTCTTCCCATCCTTTCCTCTTTTTTTGTTATGTATAGTGCATGTGTTGTGATTATATACCTTTAGTTTATGTTTCAATAAATAGGTTACAATTAGTTGTTATTTTATTGGTATTGATTAATGCTATAAACTGAAACTTCGGCTTATTATGGATCTATTGGCCTATGAAACTAAAAGTACATGATTGTTTTCTTTTGGGATCAGTAACTACTTTCAATATTTGTGACAATTAATTTCTATAATAATGACTGTAAGATAAGTCCCATGTAGCATAGTTTTTTGTAAGTCAAATCTATTGGTCTGAGTTGCAATAGTGCAAGGCACACTGGTTTTGCTATGCTAGTACATGTACATTGTAGGTAGTATATAGCATGCTTGTAGGTGCAATAATATTATTATTAATAATGCTACCAGTATTGTGCGTTAAAAGTAAACTTTCAATGTTCTTGTTATATAAAATGATGTACACTTGAACTGTTTAACATTGAAACTAAAGAGTATTGTATAAGTGATGTCTAAGAAACTTCAGGCAATTCTTATTACCTCTTATTCTGCTGTATTGATTCTCTGCTGGGATTATCTATTAAATTTGGAACTGACTCTCAATATGTATTATGTAAAGTCTTATCTAAAAAGTGAATACATTTTATATGGTCATGCTATTGAATTTTTGTTTTTTCTACCTTTTCCCTTTTTTGGATTATTAGCTGATTTATGTATTGGAAGACATAAAACTATACTGATTAGTATGGTATTGTGTTTCATTTCTTGGATAGTGTTTGGGATTAGTCTTATTGTGCAAAGCTATGATTTTTACATGGAAATTGTATTGACAATTTTTTTCTTGCGATGTGTTATCCAAGCAGCTGGTGCAGCTTTTTTTAATGCTAATGTTATTCAATATACAATTGATCAACTTGTAGGAGCTTCAGCTTATGAACTGAATACTGTGATATACTTGCACTGCATCATATTGCCAGTATCAACAATGCTTTTTGGTCTAATCAGTTGCTTAAATCCTTATACCTACTTTGAATTAATCTTATTTATATTGTCAGGAGTAGCTGTATCTATTGTATTGGTATCTCACTCTCTCTTTAAACATAAATTGGAGAATGTATCTCTTATCAAGAATCCTATAAAACTGATAGTTAGAGTATTGTGTTATGCCAGGAAGCACAAGTATCCTGAGAATCGTAGTGCTCTGACCTACTGGGAGGAAGAGGCTCCTTCAAGACTGGACCTGGGTAAAGAGAAATATGGCGGACCATTCACAGAAGAAGAAGTGGAAGATGTCAAAACTGTATTTCGAATGCTACCACTGTTTATTGTAAGTGTTGGAAATGCTATTAGCCAAGATTTCAATGGTTTTTTTAGTAGTAGTACTTTATCAATGGTTTGCTTGCAGTCAAACAACTTCATTAATGCTGCATGTTCTTTTTTATTGTTCCTGCTGTACTTTTCTTTCATCAAAGTTTTTTTCATAAAGTGGCTTCCTAGTATGCTGTTTTGTATGACAATTGGCCTGTTTCTTTCATTGTTAGCTGTCTCTTTTAAAATACTATCATTGGTTCAAACCTGGTATGATTTTATTTCTGAGATTCTTTCAGGTGTATCATATTTCTTAATCAATCCAGCTTTACTCGAGTTTACTATAGCTCAATCGCCAATGCATAGCAGAGGAATGATGGTTGGTGTGTGGTATAGTTCATGGGCAATAGGCTATGTATTTATTAGTTGCATAAGATATCCTTTTAAATGTCAGAATCAATATGTCTGCTCTGATTTTTATTATTATCTTACTCAAGCTGTCCTACTTTTTATTCTTCTGATAGTGTTTCTGTTTCTTGCTAAACACTATAAGTATCGCATTAGAGATAATGAAGTCAATATTTATCAGATAGTTGATGGAACATATCAGAATTACTTAAATCAGGAGAAAGAGTATAACCAAGGATGCAGCGTGACTACAGATCATAATTGACAATTTGATGTAATGGCAACATTATCGTGCCACACTTATGGGTGTTTTGTAACTTTCATTATTATTCTTCATAGTTACTAAATTTAGTATCAGCACCTCACTTATATACAAAAGTGTAAATTTATGTAACAACTATTTTATTAGATAAAAGATAACATTAATACTAATACCTTAGTTACATATGAAGTATGGCCAATACTACTACATAATGGCCATTAGCTCATTGCTAGGGAAATTTAATGGAGGCATTAACTTAGGCCACTTAGTTAGCCTCTTAGACAGTATTATTGTTAGTAGACCAAGTCTCAAAAGTATTTTAGCATCAAATAACAATTGTGAAAATGTTATTCATTCATGTAATAGTATTTATAGCTGAACTTGATAGTATGTTATTTTCAATGAATATTAAAGTGTTGTTCATCAGCACTTTTGAGAAGATGAAGATATCAGTTCTTCTACTTGTTCTGGCTTATGCTGTTGCAGGTTCCTCCTCTAACAGAGAGTCTGTTAACTTTGACCATGCATGGAGATTCAAGCTAGGCTATGAAAATGAACCAGTCATACAATGTTCTAATAGCAATTTCCCACATGACCTTAGTGGTCTTCAGTGTCAAGGTTTGACTCATAAAGTCAATATCAGCAATGCTGATGATTGTCGTGATACATGTTGTGCAGACGTAATGTGTGCAATATGGCAATACTCTAATGTTGGTTGCTGGACTGGTCAGAGTGACAACTGCTACAATAAGACTAAGGTATGGGTTGGAGGAAGAAGGGATGTTCCGGCCAAACAGCCAATACCTTCTGTAGCTAAGAGAGAGTACAATGATAGTAGCTGGGAAATAGTTGATGTACCTCATGATGGACTCATTATTGGAGAGTATACTGAAACTGGCCCAGCCAAACAAGCTTTTTTACCTAAATATAAAACTTTCTACCGTAAGCACTTTTCAATCCCTAGTGATTGGAAGGGCATGTCTATATGGGTCTACTTTGAAGGTGTTTTTAGAGCTACTACTGTTTATCTTAATGGAGAAATGTTATTGTATCATGATTCTGGGTACACAAGCTTTGGGGTTCGTCTTGATAATGCCTCAAGTATTTATTATGGCAATGGAGAAGAGAATGACAATGTACTTGCTGTCTTGAGCTCTTCTAAAGGAGGCACAGGGTGGTGGTATGAAGGTGGGGGAATTTATCGACATACATACCTTATAAAAACCTCTCATGTTCATTTTACTCTCAATGGTGTATATGGTGCTTCTGTTCCTTATGGATCAGTTAATTCTCATGATGAAAATGATCGATCTAAAGGTCTTTACTCAGATAATGCAAAAGTTCAAGTTACAGTGGAAGTATCAAATGAAGGCAATGATTTATATAAAGTTTATCTCTACAGTAGCTTGTATGATGAATCTGGCAATGAAGTTGGCTCCAGTAGTACCCCATACAGCACAATCGAAGCAATGGGAACCATAAAAATGTCAACCTCGATTAGTATCTCACAGGCAGAACTATGGAGCATGGCACGTCCCTACATGTACAAATTATCATGTGTGATATTTGATGGTACTGATGGATATAC
>NW_003546312.1:19134-34856 GCF_000090795.2 Amphimedon queenslandica | reverse complement strand
ATAATTGGAGTGGGTAATGGTGATCCATCGTGTCATGAACCCAACCAAGCTCACTGGAGGAGTGCTTATCATGGATTAGCTAGAGTTATTGTCCAGGTCACTGAAGATCATACTTCTAAATACAGGGACCGTATGATAGAAATAGATAGAGATGGAGGAAAGCGTACACACATATTTGATTCGAATACAGTGGGTCCTAATTTAGATGGTATAGTAGTAGAGGTATCAGCTCCTGGTGTAGGTAGCTCTACAGTTACTATTCCTGTTACTACTGATGTTGATGATTATAACATACTAACTGTAGCTAAGAACTCCTTGAAAGCTACATACTGATTAGCAATGCTGCCAGCTAATATTATCTTGCTGTAACTTGTAAATAATTTTATAAATTTACTTTGCTTCTCTTTTTCCCATTTTGATTTTGATTGCTTAATTATGAATTTCAAAATAATTTTCCCAAATTATTATTTCAGGCAATTTTAAAATGAAATTTTCCCTGTTGGCTTCTTGTTATTGCCACAGGATGTGTGACAGAGAAAATGCTGCTTACCATCAATATGGCAAAGTTTTGTCAAGAGATCCTCCAAACAAAAAATGAGTTCATGCTTTGCAAACAAGAATCAAAATAATTAGCTATTTATAATTGTAATTTATTCACTTCATTATTCAAAACTACAAAAAATGTTTTAAACAATCAATTGGAGCCTCAGATTTAGTTTGTGCATTGATGAGACCAGCAGCGGAAATTATTCTTGAACCTCTCACGCTCAGAAACCTTAATAAGAAAGTATATAATAATTTACAACATTTTAGGAATAATTACTGTTTGATAAATGGCATAATATGATCTCTGCACACAGCGTCCCCATCTTGCCATGCAGGACTCATCCACTTGACCATTAAGCAATGGACACACACTAGGACAAGAACCAGGTAATGGAGGGAATGGTAGATCATTATATGAATAATAACAAGCACCACAATTGGATAGAGCACATCCTCCAGGACACCCTTGAGTACTGCCAGGAAGAGATGAGGGTCTATACGGAGAAGAATATCATGTGACTGGTGGTCATGTGATAGGTGTATTTCTTACACAGAACATGTTCCCCCTCTTTGGATGGTACAATACTCTGGAGTACAAACTGGATAGCAATCTACATGTATGCAATGTAATTGTAAAATCCATTGGCTATAATGCATCTAATTATAAGCTTTACTGGTAAGTATGCGTACCACTACACTTGTCTTCACAGTCGTGTTGGGTAAAGAAATTATTTTCATTAGGGAAGCAACCTCCATATGAAAACTGTTGACACAACTGACTAGTGACATTGTAATGGTATCTTGTAATACTAGCAGTACAGGGACCTCTCTCTGGTGCTAATGTACATGGATCAGGCTCTATTAATAAAAAAAATTAAAATTAATCCACTTTTGCCCTCCCTCATTAAATATCCTCTTACTGGGACAATTTTTAGGTTGCACACAGCGATTGTTCATTTCATCAATTACTTGACCCAGTGGACATGAGCAGCCAGGCTGTCCCTCACCAGCACACAGAAGGTGAGGATTTGAGCAAGTCTTTGGACAACTGGCCTTTACATCATTATACTCTTGACCAACAATAGGACAATCTGAACAAAATTAGAAAAATATTGTTGCATCAAGTATAACCAGATTCATTTCTTAAATTGTTACCTTTACAAAATGGACAGTTACAATTATCATAAGAGAGTGATGTACAATTATTAGGAACTGGATCACATGTTCCTTGACAAGGACACTGCTCTGGATAAACGCACCTATTAATTGACTCATCCAATACCTATAATTAACACACAGTGACAATGATGATGATTCACAATATTAAGTTATATCACCTGTCCAGCAGGACAAGCACAGCCAGGTACACAATAGTGTCTACTGCAAACAAAAGGTCTTTGGTAACGAATATCATCACAAGTACGTTGACATGAGGCACCACATTCCTTAAATATTTGACCCCCAAAGGGACATGTCACTATTGTTATACAAAAAAATTAACTTATAATGAACTACATCTAATTTTTATCAATGTACTACAGATACAGATACTAATAAAACAGGTACAAATTTGTCATTTATATACATTTAGCATCTCAAAATGATTGCAGAGTAATATGTTATAGAACAACAGCAATTTTTCTTACTGCAGAACTCAGTGACATCAACATTGTTCCAATAATACTGTGCTTTACATTCCCCACAGACATTCAGCACACATTCAGTTGGTGGTAGGTTAGGGCATGTTCTATAATCACATGGATTGATGAGACACTTCACTGGTGCCTTGTCAGATGGACAATCACCTAAAGCAATCATTAGAAGATAAAAAGCATCACTAATAATCACTTACTGCACATCATTGTTATATCATGTCCTGTACTGTTATAATAATGAGCAGAGCACTCTCCACAATAGTTAGGCATACAGAGAGCATTGTCAAAATTAGGACAATGTGTAGTGCGGCAAGGATCAGTATAGCAATCAACCACAGTCACTCCAACATCACAGGTTTGACTACCTATTTATACATAATGATAAACTTAAGCTTCAAAAAAGCAGACTATTATAATTCTTGTTCCTCACTGCATGTTTGAAGGCAGCTTCTTAATGAGTTGAAGTTATTCTTGTTGCCTTTACAGCCTCCATATTTGAACAATTCACAACGACTGCTTTCACTGTTAAAATACCATCTACTGATGTTATTATTACAAGAGCCAACATCAGGAGGAAGAGAACACACATCTACAGTAATGATAATACAAGTACCTCACTGTATTATTATTGTGTTACTTTGATTAATTAATAACTATTAAATTCTCAGCTATTTTGAAAAATGCCCAGATGCTTTTTCGAAAAAATGCATAATTATTTTTTCAATAACTATGACTCAAAAATTTGTCATCATTGACAAACTGATGCTTTATACGTGAAAATAACTGAAAATAATTTCATGGCTGATTTTTGAGCAAAATCATCAACATACCACATTGATCAGTGACTTCTTCCAATCCGACATAATGCTTAACAGTGCAATTTGAGCAAGAATCAATTTCACAAATCGAGTTATCATGAGCATCACAAGAAGCACCCATACAAAGATCACCACTACAACTCAAAGCAGTCTCACTTGATTCACAGCCTAAAGAATTATCAAATGAAGACATAATGCACCAAAACTTTAACAGGCAGTGTAGACTAAACTATAAATATCATCACTCATTAGCATACCACATGATTGGATGCACTGCTGTAGACTAATGAACCGGTTAGTGTTACCACTGCAGCCACCATATAAGAATAACTCACAACTACCAGAAGAAGAGTTATAAAACCAACGGGGGAACGCACCACGACACGGACCAATAACAGGAGGAAGACTACAAGTATCTGTGGATCAGGAATCATGTCATGTAGGGTATAATAGTGTACAAGATACTTACCACAGGATGATGGCAGGACACATTCCTTATTAATCTCATCATATATGGTATCATCAGGACAACCACAGCCTGGTACACAGGAAGATATGGGACATATTGGCTCTGGAATACGGCAAGTTGACAGACAAGATGGTGCACATAAAACAGGTTCTAAGCCATTACTGCAAGCTACAAACAAACTAAAAATAAGACTGCTATAAAAGGAATATTAACTTACAGCATGTTTCAGTCACTTCTTGATCATTGTAATAGTATCTGCTAGTACAATTACCACAATAATCAGGAAAACACTGAGCAGTAGGAGCAGATGGACATGTATTAGACTGACAAGGATCATTGGTACACTCCAGCAGACTGGACTGATTCTGTGGGCATCCTATAATAAGTATAAACTCTTAAAGCTGGATTACATTATTTGTCATTGTGATAAGACATGATATCAATGAAAACTTCTGATATTAAAATAAACTGTTAGATACGGTCACTATCAGGGTTACCCACAAAGCATGCTAAGTGAGCTAAACAGCATGATACATGAGCTGACAAGCACTACAATACAGTGCATGGCACTTGGAGCAACTTTAAAAATTCATAAATAATCTAAATTTGATCAGGATCAGCTCGAATGGGAAATTTTCTCATAGTCATTTTTGACGAAATTTGTGTCTTCTTTTTGAGAATTATAGATATAGTACTAATAGATATGGTCCTTGTTTACAATTAAAATAATATACTAGTGTCACAAAAAATTTGTGATCAAAAGCATGTAAACAGTGATAGCACTTACCACAAGTTTGAGAGCACTCATTTAGTGAAGGGAAATTATTCTCATTTCCATCACAACCACTGTACAAAAATGGTTCACACTGCTGCAGGGAACTATCATAATAAAATCTAAGATACCCTTCATTACACGAACCAATAATTTTAGATTTTTCACATGGATCTACATGTTAAGAAAACAAATAATTAATTTACCAAAAGCTATACTACAAGCTAACTTTTCGAACATAGAGGATCATCATTTTCTGATGTGCAAGTAAGACACTCAATTTGGCCAGGAGTAGGTTGATAAGTGTCACTAGGGCATGGTCTACATGGCATTAGCCCATTTGATGAGTTATAATTAACAGGACATAGCTCTAAAATTGCAAAGTTTTATCAAATGCATAAACATTATAATTTCCTTACCTGTACACTGATCAAGAGATTTAGCACCAGTTATGAATGTAATGTGATTAACAGGACAAGGCTTACATTGTCCGTATGATCCTACTATATCCTGATAAGTATGGAAAGGACAAGGAGAACAGCGTGGCACTCTCTCAATAATAGTTCCGCTACCAGTCACTCTACTCTCAACAATGACAGCTTGCTCTTGTCCTTCAAGACAATCAGCTAAAAATGAAAAACAAAATTTTGAATAATATAGTTAAAAATTATGCCATTATACATGCCCACACACAGTACACTCATACATTCAGTCATTCTTCCAACACTCTTATGCAGGGTTCTATCTAGGAATTTTTGTTTTGGGGGAAGCCCAGAACGATTGACTGGGGGAGGTTGTGTACATACATACATGTATGCACATGTACAGTACATGCATGCAATTACAGAAGTACACAGGGGGGAAGCTTGAAGTTTTGGGGGGAAGCTGGGGAAGCTTCCCCCTGCCCCCCCCCCCACTGGACAGAACCCTGCTCTTCTGTCATATGCATAAAATACTTACAGCATAGGAATCTGTTAGAATGAAGCTCTTGACCAGGTGGACACTGTATTTCTGGTATGTCCACGCGAAATGAGCTACGTCTATATTGATACTCTGAGTCTTCATATTCCAGTATAAAATCCTCAGAATTGTCTAGAAATCTTTCCAAATCATCTCTTACTCTGTTTAATTGGATTCTAGAATTTGTGAGGTTGTTCACAATAGTTTCTAAATGAATATTTTGAGGTATTGTTACATTGGGACTGATTAGTTTGAAACTAATGACTATTTCTTCATCCAGTATAACATCTGTCACTCCAATCTCCTCTGATAATACCACATCTCCAAATGAAACCCCTTCTTCAAACTTATTCTTTAAATCTTCTTGTAAACTAATGTCTCTTTCACTCAGCTCAGTACCATTCTGTCTCACCATTGATATTTCTACATTATATGCTAACACTCTTACTGTTACTGATACAAGATGGAGTGAGACTGGGTCTGATGAGAGGTTACCAAAATCATTATAAGCTTCACACCTGTACTCTCCTTCATCAGATTGTGATGGGCTCCTTACAAGAAGTTCATTTGTCACTGCTCCTATTACCTCTCTCCATTGTGCTCTAGTAGATGATCTGTGATACCACCTCCAACCAGGATCTGGTCTCGATGTAGCATTACATGTAAAGTAGGCTCCATTCTCATCTCCCATGTATGTTATGACTGATGATGGCAGTTGATAATACTGAGGAAGAATGAAAACGTGAACACTTGAGTTTGTTGAACGGGCAGTACCAACATCGTTTGTTATCTCACAACTATAATTACCTTCATCGAATACTCTCATATCGTTAAGCACTAATGTGTGACTGTTAGTGTTTGGTACTGCTACTCCATCTTTTCTCCATAGATATGAAACTGGTAGACTGGAGTTACCTCTGCATGTTAGAGTTAGAGCAGTATTTATTTGTACACTAGTCTCTGCTACTGGATGTACAATCACTTGTGGTAGAGTAGAGCACCAGTAGCCATTATCAAGCATAGCCTGTACAAGAGATCTAATAGGAGTTAGTTTGTTCCTAGAGTCAGTGAAATTGGTTAGTTCATTGCTTGCTAGCTGTAGCAGGAGTTGTGAAGCTACTGGCAGACTCTGTGATAGTAAGGTTGTGATCTCTGATGGTACAAAAGAAAGTAAGTTTCCCAATGAGCCATTCAATACTAATATACAGTCAACCAGTCCTGAGCAGGGTCTGTCAGCTACAGTACCATTACCTTGAAGCAATATCTCTAAACCAGACCTCCATTGCATCAGTAGTGTGGCTTCAAGTGAATCCAAGACAGACTGTGCTTCAGTTTGTAAGCTCTTGTATGATGATCTAAGAGAACTTAGCACTTCATCTTCCACATTACCTAAATCTCCTCTACTTTGTTCTATTTCTTCCTGAGTTATATCAAACAGTTCTTTAAGACTAGTATAATTACCAAGACCTGTTGTGTTGCTCACTGAAGTTGTGTTAAGAGTGACATTAGACGATTCTATTAGTTCTTGCAGAGACACTCGTATATCCATTCCACTCATTTCAGCCTCTTCTAGTGTAGTATACATGTATTGAATAAATTTATCTATGCTTTTCAATTGAGCACATTGAATTTCAAACTGCTCACGCCCTGGTTGATTCAGCTCTGTTTGCCTTCTCCTTCTCCTTCCCTGTGATGTGAAAAGGGAGTCAATTATATCGTTTACGAGAGTTTCGATTTGCAATGAGAACTGAGTATTGAAATCATATGCATAATTTAATTGCTCATTGCTCCTTTGGGGAGTGTCATAGGTTATCACAATTGGAAAAACTGAAGGATTATTGTTTTCACTGACTAATACTGTGAATGTGATATTTGTAACATTGAATACGTTATTGCCATACTGTTGTGTCAGGTTGTATAACTTTAGATCATTTTTGATTTCTTCCAGTATCATTCTGTGACTCTTTTCTACTGCTTCTTTATATTGAATGATAAGCCTATGGAGTGATTGTGTTGAAACTAGTGTCTCATTAGCTAATTGCTCACTGCGTTGAGCTTCACTTAGTCTAATTTCTAACAACTCCACTTCAGCTCTTGCTCTATTTCTTTCTCTTAATGGTGCCACCAGTTCACTCCTCCTTATTTCAAGTGCTCTTAATGATGCTTCTCTTTCCCTGTTACAATCAGCATTAGAAGCAACACAAGCAGCATTAGGCCCTCTACGTCCACATGGATCAATATATTCTTCAGTTTCTTCAACTGTTGCCCCATACTGACTAACGTTACATGAAACCTTGCATGGACGCTCAACAATAGCTTCCCTATAATTAAAAACAGGGCGAGTAGAGCTTACTGACTTGCAGACAAATGAGCAGCTTTCTCCATTGCATAAGCTGTCTTGACAATTTTCTAGTCTATTTTCACAGCATCGTATGAATTTCCACACCCTAGCAGGTACAGAGTATGGTGCTACTCTAACACTAACAGTAACATTACATACTGAATCACAAACTCCTTCAGCTTCATAGTATACATCTCTGTACACAGTTCGTTTTCTTGTAGCATTCTGACACTCCAAAGGACAAACCTGTACATCACAGACGTCATTAATAGCATCTTCTGCTTGTCTTATTTCACTTCTGGCCATTGTAACATTTAATTCAGCTAATCGCAAACGTTCCCTTGATTCTGCAAGGTTGTTCTGCACTGCACTGAGTTGAGTAGAAGCATTACTGAAGGCCAATCTAGCATCACTAAGTTGACCATCTGCCCTTATTAGTCTAGCTGTAGCTTCAAGTAATTGTTTATCAGCTTCTCCTTTTCTCATGTTTGCTTCATTTCCTAATGTAGTGATCTTCCTTGTTACATTCCTTTCCATTGTATCCACAAAGTATCCATTACCTTTTGGAAACCAGCCATTTATGCTAACTGTCAAGTCTCTCCACTGCCTGCTAGTATTAGCTCTGCCTTGAATAAATGCAGTGAAAAATTCTTCATTGAATAGTTTAATTGTTAACCCAAAGCTAAGCTCCATGGTTCTTAGTCTGGCTTGTGTCACAAAAGTATTATCAAACATTGTCATTTCTAATGAGTGTATCAGGCCTACTTTCCCATTAATGTGCTTGTAAAAGCCTAACGACAATGCAGTATTATCATAACCTGGTAATAATTGAATAAATGTATTCAATCTTAACCGACTAGCATTCAATGAAGAATGAATGACGAGACCAAACTCAGCCATGGAGAAGAGAGAAGTGAAGTTTTCTGGTTTAATACATAGTGTATCATCAGACATTGGAATATATATTCTGTGAGCTAGATCTAGAGTAGTAAATATTAATGCATCAAACGATACATCAAGACATTCAGAATAGAAACTCAACCCATTCATATCTTGATTACTGTTCAAACTAAGGAATGCATCAACTGGACACTGAGGAGTGTCTGAAGGTAGTTCCAATACACTCAAATAGAAAGGCTGGTCTTGTTGTGGGGTGTATGCTAATTTGAATGATACTCCATTTGTTGGGCCTATTGAAGAACAGCTTGGTGGTGGAGAGTTTTCTATATAAATTTATAAAATGAAATACACGAGTTATAAATTGTACCATATAGATCTACCTTTATGATGTATTGTGATGTTGGTTGAAGTTTTCTTTAGCTCTAATTTTGCTAAGCTGCCAGTTACTCTTGACATCACTACAAAAGTGCAATCTCCATGAAGCAGTGCTTCATTAGCCTAAAAATTAAAAATTAAAAGCTATTCAATTTCAGCATAAAGACATACTTTGTCTTCTGTAATGTATTTATATCGAATAAATCCACTAAAACTTAAATTAACATTTGTGTTTCCATGAGAAAATCTTCCTTGAGCACTCTTCATGTTCACTAGTGTATCATACTGGAAGTAGTCTTGAGAGTATCTTTGCATGTATGAGTAGCCATTCCAAAGTTTTGCTTCTAATACTGTTTTTTGTAATGTCTGGCTGAGTGAGACACTATTAAAGTTAAATGTCCACCCCTTCTTGATGTAATTTGAGATAAAAGAAATACTATCAATACCATCTTGAGCTGAAGGAGGTAGTCCAATGTAGACTGGTGACCTTTGACCTGAACAAACATGAACAGCAATGCAGTAAAAATCAGATGATGATGGAGAGTTAAGAACAAAAGATTGTTCATTCTCCAATGTAAGGTTTAAAGGTCCATTGTGCTGTAATACAAGAAATCGTCCTTCGTTGTTATCCTCAATGACTAATGATTCACAACCTTTCTCATCTATTAACTTAGCTGGTGATACTAGTTTAGCAAGATAATCAGTACTGCTTAGTTTATTAATGGCATCAAGATCATCCGTTATTGAGATGTTAAACCAATTTGGAAATAGACTTGTCCTTATTGATGACAAAAAGGAATCTGTCAGTGATTGTCTCCTAACAAACTCACTTAAGTCATCAGGAGTAGGTATATGCCTGTAACATTTATCAGTAGAACTCAGTGGTTTCAATTTATTATCACAATTATCAGTACAAACAGCACGAGCAGGTGAAGGTAGTGCAGCATTTTCTGAAGTTATGTTTACACCAGCCAGTGAAACTGGAACAATTAGGTTATCATAAATAATGAAAACTATTCCTCTTGTTGTACGTAAAGATTTATCCCATGAACAAGATGAGTTTAACTGCACTGCTAATGTTTTATCATGGCATATTGATGTAAAAATATTGGAGCAACAGCTTGGTTGAATAGATCTATTGCCAAATTTATCAAAATAAGGTGATGACTGAGATTCAGAAACAACAAGTATAGGAACAGGAGGGACTCCATTAAGCTCAAATACATATGATCCCGGAAAAACACCTCGCAAAGTGACATTCTGACTAGTTTTACTCTTACTAAGATTAAATCTGCAAGGAGAAGCAAAATAGGTCAAAGTGCCACCAGAACTACTACAATCTTTAACATTATATGTTGTATCATTATCAGGTTTTGCTCTGATAGTGATATTTTTGAACTTGAATGATATCACTGGTCCAATAGGATCAATAAGCACTAATGCTCTTTCACACGTCCTTCCTTCATAAAGAGTGCCAGTACAATTACATTCAAATCCTTCCTCAGAATCAACTCTTAAACATATGCCATCATGAAGACAGCGATTCTTAGATTCACAAGGGTCCTTTTCTGCAATTAATAACAAGTAAATGTAACAGCAAGCATTAACATTAAATTTTTTAGGTTAAAGCAATAAAATAAATCTATGTGTTTTAGAATCAGTGTTTTATTCACTAACCTTCACATTCCTCAGTGTTACTCCACATAGTTCTGTTTTTAGATGACAAGTCACAAGTCACAGTACTAAGAGTACCATTAGTGCTAGCTAACTTATATCCATCAAAACACCTTACAGTACATTGTGACTGATACACTCCATCACAAGGTAGCTGCAGGTAACCATTACTTGGTGATGTCAATGTAGGACAAGGAAGAGGAGAGCAATAGGGAGGGATTCCAGACCAATGTCCGTTTGGTTGGCAGGTGCGTGAAGATGAATCGCTTAATACATATCCACTGTTACAAGTATAATGACATGTATTATTAGTCCTGTTACCGTTACAGTAAAGGTTTCCATTAATTGGTGGCAGTATGACTTGGCATGCTTTAGCTATAAATATTGTGCCCAATATAACAAAAATGTAAGTAAAATAGCTTACGTTCACATGTCATGCCATCCCTGCCATATTCAAATCCTTCTTTACAAGAACATGTATAGCCGCCTAATGTATTCTGACACACTTGATGATCACCGGAGCAGATACTAGGATTCTCGCATTCATCAATATCTGATCATATAAATAGAATATCAGAGAGAACAAAGCTTAATTACCAAAACAGAAATATTTGAATCGTTTTTCATAACCGTTATTACAAGAGCAATCATAAGACCCTTCAGTGTTAATGCATATTTGAGAGCAGCTATTAGCATCAGTATCACATTCATCAATATCTACAAATACATTGTTGGTATATATAGATAGTGAGTTGGTCATACCTATACAATATCCTGATTCGTTCTTGTGATATCCATTAATACAATCACAACTATAACTACCATGTGTGTTGAAGCAGTTGCTATTGATTGGGCACAGGTTAGGATTCTCAATGCATTCATCAATTTCTATTTAATTTAAAGTTCACATAAATACATTATGGATACAGTGCAGTTCCATGTGTTCATAGTATAATATTTTTGTGATTATGAGAAAAAATAGACTTTTGTAAATTAAATAGTAGCTAGATTTTGTAAATAAAATTATAATAACCATAAAGTTCTTTAAGAAATATAAGATATTGGACCATGGAAATTTGGAGCTACCACTGACAGTTACCACCTCACCTTCACAATAGCGACCATTAGCATGTAGCCTGAATCCTGACCTACATTCACAGTAGTAGCTTCCATTAGTATTTATACAGCTATGATCACAGCCACTAATATTCAAATAGCACTCATCAATATCTATGAGAAAACACCTCCTAGTTATTACAGTAAAACTAACACAGATTAAATAGAGCCCAAACTTGTAGATAACAATAAAAGGAATTTTAAGTTCTCCTTACCCAGACACAGCCCATATTCAGTCATAGTGTATCCATCAATACATGAACATGTGTATGAGCCCAATGTGTTGTTGCAGAAGTGTGTGCAATTATTAGAGCCAGTCTCACATTCATCTATATCTAAAATAAGCAACATTCCTCAATCACATTAGTGTAATAATGTTAAATGCCATTACCTCTGCAGGTTGAATTATCACTCAATATCTCATATCCAGGACCACAATAGCAGGCATATGAACCTTCTGTATTATTACAAAACTGATCACAGGCAACATATGTACATTCATTAATGTCTATATTAGAAAATAAACGATACTTATAATGAGTAATGTATGCATACCTGTTCTACATCTTGAACCAGTCCACCCAGGATCACAAACACAATTATTGTTTAGAGTGCAAGTGCCACGTAAACATGGTGGTGTACAAAACACTATGAAATAAGAATCAACACTCCAATTGATGTCATCACAGTACATGTACCTTGATCACAGTGATCACCAGTCCAACCATCAAAGCATCTACAAACATTATTAGCAACGCATGTCCCATTACCACATGAGAAATTACAGACTGGGACTATTGCTACAGAAGATATGTGTTACTTACAGACATATGCAGGTATAATAACACTTACCAGAGTCAATCCTGTAAACAACATTGTTCCAGCCTGATATGGCACCATCACAGTCAATATTAACAGCTAGGCTGGCATTGTTTGACAATGGATGCTTTTCATAAAATGTACCATTTACACTGAAACCAATACCAGCACCATAGGTTGTCCATCTTATGAGTCCACACCGATAGGTAAATATTGAATATGTTCTTCTTCCTTGCACTACAACAATAGCTTGGAAGTAGTTTGACTATAAATTTATGTATTTTGAGGATTATTTAATATTTATCATTAACCTGATGGAAATCACAATTTAAATCAGAAAAAGGACATACATCATGCCAATAAGCCCACAACAACCAATCAGCACTGAAAGAGACACCAGAATGACTAGTTAAAAATGCATTAACTTGATTGATGAGAGAAGATGATCCTGATACTATTTGATAACGTAACTGCCTTGAACCAGTCATCTGTATATCATCCCAAAATGGAGCAACAATAGTTAAATTATCACTAATAAGATCAAATTCCACTGGTTCATAAGCATCAAACCCGCGACCAAAGCTAACCAAGCCATTGCTACTAATCTATAACATGAACAATACCAATTAACATTTCATTTGCATTACAGATAAATTTATCTAGTCGCCTCACATAAGCATTACTGAAGTCAATGCCTCCAAACTGAAGAGTAGTTGGCAATGCTACATGAACAGAGTCATCATCTACATCAGTAAACACATTATAGTCAGGAGGAGACACAAAGGGAAGATACTGTTGAGCAACTGCAATAGATCTGAACTTAATCTTATTATTATAAACTAGTATTTACCTGTAGAAGTAAGGGATAAAGTGCTCCACAGTAACAGATAAAGTATCATAATCTGTAGACTTTCAAATAAAATACTTGCAGAACTAGATCTAACAGCTCTAATCTAGTCTAGAGCAATAGGTTGCATCTTGATGTCTATCTATAAGGAGGAGTGGTCTACAGGCTTAGAATGATAAACTATTGATCATAATTATTGATAGTGCTCGAGACATTGTACATTGCCTAGTGTTAACAAAAAATAATAGTTAAACAATTTTAAGTGTCAAATCTTTTGTTTGCTTAGATCTATAGTCATTAATTTAGTGATACCAATCTTTAAAGGTTGAGATTCCACTGCTCTTACTGGATAATATAACTAGCTTTCCCAGTGAGTTTTACCATAATATTAGGATCAGTTTGCTTTGCGTTGAATAATACTATAAGTTTGTGGTTTACAATCTTTACGCTGCTTTAGTGTCTGCACTTGCTTTGACTTAACTGATATCCTCATACCTGGCCATACTGAACTGTGAGCTGAATTGGATGATAATATTCCTAACAGAAGAGATTTGGGCTCAAGAAAGTGAATGTATAGAGAGATCAGGTAGATCTAATTGTTGCACACCTTTTTAAAAATGAGAACAATCAATAATAACACACACACACACACATACACAACACAGGCATGCATATATCTAGTTATTAGTTACTAGGCATGCACACCCAGCCAAATACAGATAGACAGACAAACAAAGTCTGTTCCTGATGTTGAAGGGATTATTAATGTAGCATTGGTGATTCCAAATCAGGGTTGATCACTCATACATTACATCAACATCACTGATTTATCAACATGAAACAATTTATCAGACAGAAAGTAAAACATACATGTACATGTTACAGGGTAATGAAATAATTTGCAATGCTTTAATTTACTTCGCATATCACATAAAGCACAGAAGTACATGTTAGCATAATAAACATGTAGCAACAGACTCTAAAGGTAGAGTGGGTCACAGTTCATCAGTGAATTTGTCCTTCAGTATTGTTAGTGGTCCAGTGAATAGGCAACAGTGATCTATAGTGTCATGAGCACAACCAAGCTCACTGGAGGAATGCTTATCATGCATTAACCAGAGTTATCATGGATACAGATGGAGGAAAGCATACACGCATATTTGATTCCAATACAGAGGGTCCTAATTTAGATGGTATAGTAGTAGAGGTTTAGGTAGCTCTACAGTTACTATTCCTGTTACTACTGATGCTGATATTTATAATGTACTAACTGTAGCAAAAAACTCCTTGATAACTTAATACTGAAACAATGCTACAGGCTAATAGAGCTATTATCCTATAGATAAGCTCTGTTTCCTGTTAAATTTCATTTTAAAAAAGGATTGACATTGCACCTAGTGTACCAATTACATTCCTTACTGTACATATGTTTCGACAATGTCATAATAATGTCATAAAATATGAATTTCATATAAAAGTAATGAATTTCTTATTTTGTGTCAGCAATTTTTAAAATGACCTTTTCACTGTTGCTTCTTTTTGTTATTGTTGCAACAGGATATTGCTCAGAAAGGGAGACTGTCAATTTTGATTTTGCCTGGAGGTTTAAACTAGGTGAAGGGGTTATTCCACAATGTCCTGAAGAAAATTTTCCTCATAATTTAAGTGGAGTGCAGTGCCATCAGCTATCAAAAGGCAAAGGAGCTAGTGATGCTGATGACTGTCGTGGCATGTGCTGTGCTGATGTCATGTGTGCCATATGGCAGTATTCTAGAACTGCTGGTTGCTGGATAGGCCAGAGTGATGACTGCAAGCAAAAGAGTAATGGCTGGGTTGGTGGTGGTAGAGAAGTTCCTGCAAAGCCACTGCCACCTCCCAAGTACACAGAACGTGATTACAATGACACTGACTGGACAATAGTTGATTTACCTCATGATGCACTCATTACAGGAGAGTACTCTGAGGATGGACCTCAAAAACAAGCTTTTTTACTCAAAAACAAGACAAACTATCGTAAGCACTTTTCAATTCCTACTGACTGGAAGGGCATGTCTATATGGGTCTACTTTGAAGGTGTTTTTAGAGCTACTACTGTTTATTTTAATGGAGAAAAGTTACTGTATCATGATTCTGGGTACACAAGCTTTGGTGTTCGTCTTGATAATGCCTCAAGTATTTATTATGGCAATGGAGAAGAGAATGACAATGTACTGGCTGTCTTGAGCTCTTCAATTGATGGGTCAGGCTGGTGGTATGAAGGAGGGGGAATATACAGACATGTGTATTTGATCAGCACTTCTCACGTTCATTTTGTCAATGATGGTATTTATGGCACTTCTAGTCCAGAGGGAGCAATTAACTCCCATGATGAAAATGATAGATCTAAAGGTCTCTATTCTGATTCTGCAATGATCAAAGTCATAGCAGAAG
>NW_003546312.1:16917-19124 GCF_000090795.2 Amphimedon queenslandica | reverse complement strand
AAGTAGCACAGGCATGCTTCCGCCAGCATTGACCCGGTGGAAAGGCACAACGCCCTTCATTCCAAGTCAGACAAATGACAGTAGGTCTTGGGGGCCTGCCCTACTGAGAGGCCTGGAGGGCCGCCATGGCACACTCATGAGCCAAATGGTCACAGCCCTGACACACCCTGCAGAAGGTGCCACCACTTGTATGCTGGCTTAACACAGTCGATGCCACCAAACTGGAGTGCAGTGTGCCCCATGACAAGGAAGGATCCAGAGCCGCCTGCTGCCGAAACAAACGGTCGTAGTCCAACCAGCCCCGCCCCCCGTGGCGAAGTGCCTCCCTCACCAAAAGTCGACCATAGACCAAGCGATCCCTAGTAAACTGATCGTCAACGAGCACAGCCAAATAAGTTAGGAAGCAATAAATCCATGAGGGGAGGGAGGTCACCTCTCGGAGGCGAGGACGAGACGACGGGGGGAGAACCATTGGGAAATAGCCAGCTGCCGACTCAAAATGCTGTGACACAGCAATAATGTCGCCCAATAACTCCCGCATATCAACAAACTGGCCACTACGGATCCTCTGCACCAGCCTTGCTGGAATTGGCTCTGCTGAAATGGAGAGAGAGAGACTTGAGCCAGCTGGTTCCTGGAGACCAACTACCCTGGAAGGTGGAAGGGGCCCAAGAGGCGGGAAAGTGGGATGGGGCACTGTGGCTACAGGAGCCTGCTGAGGCAAGGTGCCAGCCATAGAGGTCATAGCTGTGGGCAGCAATGGGACAGATGACACTGAACCCACAGGAGGGAGAGTCCCCAGCTGGGAAGGAAGCCCTGCAGTAAGACAAAAACAAAGAACAAACCACTAGACGAGGGTCCCCTGCACAAAGATAAAACAACAGGGCTCTATAACCACAAAAAGTGGAACCCCTCACAAAACAAAACGGTTGGAAAGAGAAGAACAACACTAGTGGAGATAGCAAAAGCAATAAGGAGAAGGGACAGTGTGATGACCACAGGGCGTGCATCAGCCCAATACAAGAATGACCCGAGGGGAAGTCATCTGGAGGAGGGCATGCATCAGCCCCAGAGCTAAACAAACCCCCCCTCCCAAAGGGGGGGGGAGGTGAAGGCACACATCGGCCCTGTCTAATGAAGTGTGGAGGCGTGCATCAGCCCCATCAAATAAGGGAGGGCAGTCGTGAGAACACAGAACCAGAGAATTAACAATAAGGAGGGGCGTGCATCAGCCAACTGGTGACCAGCCCCAGCATAGGGAAAAATAACAATAATAAACAATAAAAACAATAATAATAACAATACTAACAACAACAATAGTATTGATAATATCAATGTATATCTTAGTGTAGGGACTTCTCAATTTATTTTTGTTTTATATTAATTTTTTAATTTTTTACCGTATAAATAGTAATAATAACAATAACGATAATAGTAATAATGATAGACGGAAACACAGCCATAGATAAACAAAAACAATAATAATAATAATAATGACAACAATAATGAAAGACCAAAAGACAATACTGGTCACAATAACGCCAGTGAAAGTAATAACCATACACACACCGAAATACATACCACGCCACCCACCAACAACGAATAATCCAGTTACAGCTACCATGCCTACCCACTCAACCACCAACTCTACCCAAACCGAAATCCGGATACTGATGATACTGAACCCGCAAGAGGAAGAGTTCCTAGCTGGGAAGGAAGCCCTGCAGCAAGGGGACAAAAACAAAGGACAAAACCACTAGGCAACAAAGCCCTGGAAAAATCACAGAACTCAGCACCACCACCAAAAAACCACAAATAAAACAACACACACATACAAAAAAAAATAAATAAATAAAAATAAAAATAATAAAAATGATTGCTACTACAAAGAAAGAATAGCAACACCCGTCGTCTACAAACATAACAAAGGGGGGGGGTAGCCCAACGACCTCAAGCAGTAACCCCCCCACAATGGAGGGCATGCACCAGCCCAATAATAGAATGACTCTAAGGGAGGGGGGGCGTGCATCAGCCCCCCCAAATTAGCCAAACTACCAAAAAAAAAAAAAAAAAAAAAAATTGGAGATGAAGGAGGGCGTGCACCAGCCCCAACAGGTGAGGTGTATCAGCCCAGAGGAACAGGGTTCCACACAATCCCAGAGGACAACAATGAGGAGGAAGGAGGGAGGGGGCGTGAATCAGCCCAG
>NW_003546312.1:1977-16907 GCF_000090795.2 Amphimedon queenslandica | reverse complement strand
TAATGGAGAGGATGCTGGGATGGTGAGTGCTGCTATACTGGACTCTAATGGTAGAGTATGTCACAGTTCATCACTGAATGTGTCCTTCAGTATTGTTAGTGGTCCAGGGAGAATAATTGGAGTGGGTAATGGTGATCCATCGTGTCATGAACCCAACCAAGCTCACTGGAGGAGTGCTTATCATGGATTAGCTAGAGTTATTGTCCAGGTCACTGAAGATCATACTTCTAAATACAGGGACCGTATGATAGAAATAGATAGAGATGGAGGAAAGCATACACGCATATTTGATTCCAATACAGTGGGTCCTAATTTAGATGGTATAGTAGTAGAGGTATCAGCTCCTGGTGTAGGTAGCTCTACAGTTACTATTCCTGTTACTACTGATGCTGATAATTATAATGTGCTAGCTGTAGCAAAGTCTACATTTGGTTGCTAAATTTGTAGTGGAATAGATGTAGCTTTTAATGCTAAGCCAGAACTACTTAGGATGCCATTACTAAATTCCTTATTTGCTATTTGCAGTTACTTTTATAGTGCTAAACATAATTGTATTTTTCTGCTTGCATAATTTTTGATTTTCTGAACACAATAAATAATAGCATTATTATATAACGATGCAGCTTTTTTAGAAAATTTGCATTGAGTAATTAAAAATGAATTTGACCTTTCTTGTTGTCAATCATGTTGTGGTTTGACACTACTCATTTAGGGAAACTGTTAATTTTGAGTTTTTAAGCTTGGTGAATAGGAATTATGTCGAAGTGTTCAGAAAATAAGCTTCTACAATCCATATGATCTTAATGATGTATACAGCACTAATTTAGAAAGGTTCATGTCAATCTTCAATGTTGAATGATTGTCTATGTTTTGTGGTGATCCAATATGTGCAAGTCATTAGAGAAGTAGGGGAAGAAAGAAGAACATTTCTTTTTTGTACTTAATGTGTAGACTACTATAGTTCTTTTTATTTCATTGATGCATTATATTGATAATATTATTTATTTTTTGTTTGTTTGTGATTTACTTATTGCTGCATGTTAAAATATAATTTTTATAGCCTAAAATTCATGATTGATATAACAATCATAGGCTGATAGTGAATTAAATTATATCATGAATACATTTATCTTGATTGTTGGTATAAACAGCTCCACCTTGAAGATTATATCCTTATAAGGTTAAATACATCCTGTTTTCAAGATGATGAGGCTTGCTGCTGTCATATTGACAATATTGTCAATCACAAGTTAGTATGTTTTATTAGTCGTGCACATAGTTGTGTTTTGCACTTTGTATTCTTTATTCAAATGTATGCTTTAAAGGCATGTATAAAAATATCTAGCCAATAACTCTTGACATTATATATATTAACTTAGATTTGTAAGTAATTGAAATTATTTATACATTTTAGTCATTGACCCAGTTAAATCTCAAGAATGTACAAGTCCATGTATCACTGTCACGACTACCTCTACTATCATTGTTGATCCCCCAACTGCCATTGATCCCTCCACTGTCAGCACTGCCACTCTTCCTCCCACCAGCATCACCACTCTTCCTCCTACCAGTACCACTGCTCTTTCCCCCACCAGTACTCTTTCCCCAACCAGTACCACCACTCTTCATCCCACTTTCAGTACCACCAGTGATCCTCCCACACTCAGTACTACCAGCACTACCACCAATGCCTGTACTAGTCAGGCGGGGCCGCCTGACTATGCCTGTACTACCATTGTTTCACTCACTAGTACCTGTGCAACTCCTACAATTACCAATAAAGGTGCTTTTATTTGAAATTTTGTTCATTATAATTTAAAAAATTTTTGTAGATGAATGTTTGCATGAAAATGGTTATTGTGAACACATATGTACTGATACAAATTCTTCTTATTACTGTTCTTGTTTTACGGGATACAGAATACATAGGACAAGATTTTGCTCAGGTTTCTAATTATATACAGGCATGGCATATATTGTATTTATAGATATTGATGAATGTGTGGAGAATATATCAAACTGTAATCAACACTGCAGCAACACACTTGGCAGCTACACGTGCTATTGTTACAGTGGGTATGAACTGGACAGTGATGATCAAACATGTATTGATATTGATGAGTGTGCTGTTGATAATGGAGGATGTGAACAAAATTGTCACAACACAAATGGTAGCTATTATTGTACTTGTAAAGATGGCTACACAATGGATGAAAACAGAAAAAACTGCTCAGGTAAACTATTATGCCAAAGTTTATTATTTTTAAATGTATTTTGCAGACATTAATGAGTGTGATGATAACACATGTGAACACCAGTGTGTTAACAAGTTGCCATTCTACGACTGCTTTTGTGATACTGGCTATAGATCCTATAATATAAATTTTTGTGAAGGTAAATTTCATTAAATTTTTGATATTTTTTATCAACAATAATAGATATTGATGAATGCACTGAAGACATATCAGGCTGTGACCAATTTTGTTCTAATACTCTTGGTAGCTATCAATGTAGCTGTGAAAGAGGATATGAACTAGACAGTGATTACCATACTTGTGCTGATATTAATGAATGTGTCATTAATAATGGAGGGTGTGAGCAGTTCTGTATAAATACCAATGGCAGTTATTATTGCACTTGTGATTACGGATTTGTATTGAATGATGATAATCGTCACCTTTGTGATGGTAAGTCACAATTTATTTATCAAATAATTTTTTTAATCATTGAGAAGATGTGGATGAATGTGCTATTGATAGTGATGCATGTAATCAGGACTGTGTCAATACTAATGGATCATACTTTTGCAGTTGCTATGCAGGATACCAGGCTACTAATAACCAAAAATATTGTATAGGTCAGTTAGTATTGAGGTCTATACTGATCATTGATGTATTGATTGCAGATACTAATGAATGTGCTATCAATAATGGGGGCTGTGATCAGTTGTGTGCTAATATTCAAGGAAGCTATTGGTGTTCTTGTAACACTGGTTTTGTTTTGAATGCTACAGATGGTCACACATGCAATGGTAAGTCGTGCATGGATCAAACAATAAGGCTTCATTATGCATGTACCTATAGATATCAATGAATGTACTGATGGTACAGACTTTTGTGAAGATAGGTGCTTCAACACTGAAGGAAGCTATGCATGTGATTGTAAACCGGGTTATCAGTTACAAATGAATAATATCTCATGCTCTGATATTAATGAATGCAGTGATAATAATGGTGGCTGTGATCATGAGTGCATCAATCAAGAGGGTTCTTACATATGCATTTGTGATACTGGATTTACAATTGAAGAAGATGGACATGGATGTTCAGGTTGTCAGAATATTAAGTTATTTTAAGTTATCATTATTTTGATAGATAACTCAAGAAATTGTATAGGAAATCCAAGTGCTTGTCAGCACAATTGTCATAATTATAACAACTCTTTTTATTGCTCGTGTTATTCTGGGTACAAACTAAATAATAATGGACGGAATTGTGATAGTAATTGAATAGTAAATGTGTGTCTTTATTGATATAAATAATTATAGATGTTAATGAATGCGAGGAAGGACTTCATAGATGTAATCAAAAGTGTCATGATTTAACTGGTGGATATGAATGTTCATGTAATGATGGCTTTCAACTGGCAACTGACAGCTATACTTGCTATGGTACTGTATTTGTAATATGGATGCTCAGTTTGTTCAATATTTATTACAGATACCAATGAGTGCTTAGCTAATAATGGAGGTTGTGAAGATATTTGCAATAACACGCAAGGAAGTTATGAATGTATATGTGAAGTAACTGGCTATGCATTAAGTAATAACAACCATAACTGCTCAGGTAAATTTCATCTAGAATAATGAAACTTTTCTGTTAACTGCAAATTAAATAGATATAAATGAGTGTGAAGAAGGCATATCAGGCTGTTCACAAACTTGTAGAAATACTGAAGGAAGTTATTTGTGTAGCTGTTTTGTTGGATATCTACTAGAACCTGATAATCATACTTGTACAGATATTAATGAATGTGTCATTGATAATGGAGGATGTGAAGAAATATGTGATAATAATAATGGCAGTTACTCTTGTTCCTGTCAAACTGGCTATACAGTTGATGATAGTGGTCATAATTGTACAGGTTCGGCTTTCAATGATATTTTAATACAAAAATATTTATGATGCATTTTTACAGATATTGATGAATGTAGTTCAAATAATGGAGACTGTGATCAGATTTGTACTAATCTTGAAGGAACTCATAACTGTTCTTGTAGATCTGGTTATATCATGGCAGCTAATGGAACATCATGCATTGGTACATTTGATAAAGATTAGGTATTTACATCTACATGCTCTTTTATTAGATATTATTGAGTGTGATGATGATAATGGAGGCTGTTCTCAAATATGCTCCAACACTGTTGGAAGCTTTGAGTGTGAATGCTATGATGGATATGACTTTATTGACAATAGTACCTCAGACTGTATAGGTACATTTAAAAATTTCAATAATTATTTAGTAATCACAATTAGATATTGATGAATGCCTTGTCAATAATGGTGACTGCCAACAAATATGTACCAATACAAATGGAAGCTATTATTGTTCTTGTATATCAGGATACAATGGCAGTGTTTTTTGTGCTGGTTAGTAAATTTTACTCTAATAGTCTACAAACATCTTTTTAGATATTGATGAGTGCCAATTGGGCATTTCTGACTGTAATCAGTCTTGTATTAATACTGTTGGTAGTTACTACTGTGAATGTGACTCAGGATACTCTTTGAGCAATGACAGTCATTCTTGTATAGGTTAATAAATTAAGTACAATTCTTTGAGTTATGTCAATTACAGATAATGATGAATGTGTAATGGGAACTGATATCTGTGATCAAGTCTGTATCAATCAACCTGGTTCATATAATTGTTCATGTAATACCGGATATTCACTCAAATCAAATGGGATTTCTTGTATAGGTATTAATAAAATGCATAACACTAACAAATGATTTAAAATTATATTGCAGATATTGATGAGTGTCAGATTAATCCTAAAATTTGTGATCAAAGTTGCATGAACACTGATGGTTCTTTTTATTGTGAATGTTACTCTGGATATAGATTGAATACTCGTACTAATAATACTTGTTCTGGTTTGTTTATTAGTATACATAACTATGCAATATTTTCCAATGTTTATATAGATATTGATGAATGTTTTGAAGGAACATCAGGATGTGATCAGATATGCAACAACACTCTTGGTAGTTACAACTGCAGTTGTATGATTGGGTATCAGTTAAACAGTGATGACCATAATTGTGATGATGTTGATGAATGTACCATCAACAATGGAGGATGCGAACAGATATGTATAAACACTAATGGTAGTCGTTACTGTATGTGTCAGGAAGGATATTCATTTGATAATAGTGGCACAAACTGTACAGGTTAGACATTGTATGTGTTTATAACTGACTTTATGATGATTACATAGATATTAATGAATGTATTGAAGACAATGGTGGCTGTGATCATACCTGTACTAATACTGTTGGCTCATATATTTGTAGCTGTGACACTGGATATAGTCTGAATACTGATGAACACAACTGCACTGGTTAAGAGAACATTAATTATCGTTTCAACCATTTTAATCCAATAGATATAAATGAGTGTGATTCCAGTAATGGAGGTTGTGATCAGATATGTAACAATGATGCTGGTAGTCATTACTGTAGTTGTAAAGTAGGTTACATACTGCATTCAAATGGAAGCACTTGCATAGGTAACAATATACAGCTAATGTAACACCATATTATTAAGAAATATAGATATTGATGAATGTATAGACAGTGATTGTGAGCAAATGTGTAATAATACTGTTGGCAGCTACTCATGTTCATGTAATAATGGTTATTTATTGAATAATGATGGAAGAAACTGCTCAGGTATGATTACAAAAATTATATTAACCTTATGTACTGCTTTAAATAGATATCAATGAATGCACTACTAACAATGGAGGATGTGAACATATTTGTATTAACAAGATACCATTATTTGATTGCTTATGCATGAATGGCTTTAGATTACAAAATAAAAAATTCTGTTCAGGTAAAAGCAAAATTTTTGAAATTAAGTATTCTCATTTTTAGATATTAACGAGTGTCTTGAACAAACATCAGATTGCTCAGATAATTGTGAAAATACAGAAGGAAGTTACTTGTGCAGTTGTCCAATTGGATATTCACTAGAACCTGATAATCATACTTGTACTGATATTAATGAATGTATCATTAATAATGGAGGATGTGAAGAGACATGTGATAATACTAATGGCAGTTACACTTGTTCCTGTGAGACTGGCTATACAGTTGATGATAGTGGTCATAATTGTACAGGTTTGACTTTCAAAGATATTTTAATACAAAAATATTTATGATGCATTTTTACAGACATTGATGAATGTAGTTCAAATAATGGAGACTGTGATCAGATTTGTACTAATCTTCAAGGAACTCATAATTGTTCATGTAGATCTGGTTACATCATGACAGCTAATGGAACATCATGCATTGGTACATTTAATAAAGAAATAAGCATTTACATGCTGTTTTAATAGATATTATTGAGTGTGATGATAATAATGGAGGCTGTTCTCAAATATGCTCAAATACTGATGGAAGCTTTGAGTGTGACTGCTATGATGGATATGACTTTATTGAAAATAGTACCACAGATTGCATAGGTACATTGAAGACTTTCAGTAAAAGTATGAGTTGTCATCATTATCAGATACTGATGAGTGCCTTGTTAATAATGGTGGTTGTCAAGAAATATGTATTAATACAAATGGAAGTTTCAATTGTTCTTGTCCATTGGGATACAGTGGCAGTGTTTTCTGTTCAGGTAAGTCATTTTTATCAAATTTACTACATAATACATATGTCAC
Organism: Amphimedon queenslandica; assembly: GCF_000090795.2. Taxonomy (NCBI): domain Eukaryota; kingdom Metazoa; phylum Porifera; class Demospongiae; order Haplosclerida; family Niphatidae; genus Amphimedon; species Amphimedon queenslandica. The sequence continues at coordinate 9,946 of NW_003546312.1, read as the reverse complement.
TTTAGATATTGATGAATGTCAATTGAAAATTTCAGGATGTAATCAGTCTTGTATTAATACTGTTGGTAGTTATTATTGTCAATGTGAATCAGGATACACTTTGAGCAACGATAGTCATTCTTGTATAGGTTAGTCAATTACATACAAAAACTTGAGTTATACCAAATAATTACAGATAATGATGAATGCATAATGGGAACTGATACCTGTGACCAAGTTTGTATCAATGAACCTGGTTCATATAATTGTTCATGCAATATTGGTTATTCACTCAAATCAAATGGGATTTCTTGCAAAGGTATTAAACTAAACTTAAAATTAAGACATTTGGTATGTTTAGAAATTAACGAGTGCATGCAGCAAACATCAGGTTGTTCACATGATTGTGAAAATACAGAAGGAAGTTACTTGTGCAGTTGTCCAATCGGATATCTACTAGAACTCGATGACCATACTTGTACTGATATTGATGAATGTACCATTAATAATGGAGGATGTGAAGAAACATGTGATAATACTAATGGCAGTTACACTTGCTCCTGTCAAACTGGCTATACAGTTGATGATAGTGGTCATAATTGTACAGGTTTGACTTTCTTTAATATTTTCATGCATGATATATACTGTGCTTTTTTACAGATATTGATGAATGTAGTTCAAATAATGGAGACTGTGATCAGATTTGTATTAATCTCCAAGGAACTCATAACTGTTCTTGTAGATCTGGTTACATCATGGCAGTTAATGAAACATCTTGCATTGGTACAATAAATAAAGATTAGATGCAAACATGCTCTTTTAATAGATATCATTGAGTGTGATGATAATAATGGAGGCTGTTCTCAAATATGCTCCAACACTGATGGAAGCTTTGAGTGTGAATGCTATGATGGATATGACTTTATTGAAAATAGTACCACAGACTGTACAGGTTCATTTAAGACTTTCAATAAACATTTAGTAATCACAAATAGATATTGATGAATGTCTTGTTAATAATGGTGGTTGTCAAGAAATATGTACCAATACAAATGGAAGCTTCAATTGTTCTTGTCCATCAGGCTACATTGGCAATGTTTACTGTTTAGGTAATTAAGTCATTTCTATCAAATTTACTATGCATACATATGTACATATGTCACTTTAGATATTGATGAGTGTCAATTAGGAATTTCAGGATGTAATCAGTCTTGTATTAATACTGTTGGTAGTTACTACTGTCAATGTGAATCAGGATACACCTTAAGCAATGACAGTCAGTCCTGTATAGGTTAGTATACGGTTATGTGAAACTTGAGTCATGTCAATTACAGATAATGATGAATGTGTAATGGGAACAGATATCTGTGATCAAGTCTGTAATAATAATCCTGGCTCACATCATTGTTCATGTAATACTGGTTATTCACTCAAAGCAAATGGGATTTCTTGTATAGGTATTAATAAAATGCATACCACATGATTTATTATTAAATTGCAGATAATGATGAATGTCAGATTAATCCTAATATTTGTGATCAAAGTTGCATGAACACTGATGGTTCATTTCATTGTGAATGTTACTCTGGATATAGATTGAATACTCAAGCTAACAATACTTGTTCTGGTTAGTTTATTAATATTTATAATTGATAACTATGATTTTTGAATATTTATACAGATATTGATGAATGTATTGAAGGAACATCAGGATGTGATCAGATATGCAACAACACTCTTGGTAGTTACAACTGCAGTTGTATGACTGGGTATCAGTTAAACAGTGATGATCATAATTGTGATGATGTTAATGAATGTAACATCAACAATGGAGGATGTGAACAGATATGTATTAACACTAATGGTGGTCATTACTGTATGTGTCAGGAAGGATATTCATTTAATAGTAGTGACACCAACTGTACAGGTTAGACATTATATGCACTGATAACTGACTTTATGATGATTACAGATAATAATGAATGCTTTGAAGACAATGATGGCTGTGATCATACCTGTACCAATACTGTTGGTTCATATATTTGTAGCTGTGACACTGGATATAGTCTGAATACTGATAAACACAACTGCACTGGTTAGAAGAGTATTAATTATCCTCTTGACTATTCTAACTTAATAGATATAAATGAGTGTGATTTGAGTAATGGAGGTTGTGATCAGATATGTAACAATGTTCTTGGTAGTCATTACTGTAGTTGTAAAGTAGGTTACACACTGCATTCAAATGGAAGCACTTGCATAGGTATAGCAAAATATTATTACTATAACATTGTGTTATTTTTAAAAATATAGATATTGATGAATGCATAGACAGTGATTGTGAGCAAATATGTAATAATACTGTTGGCAGTTACACATGTTCATGTTATAATGGGTATTTATTGAATAATGATGGAAGAAACTGTTCTGGTATGACCATATTGTTTTAATTATGTTATATTGGTGACATTGATAGATGTAAATGAATGCATGACTAAAAATGGTAATTGCGAGCACATTTGCATTAATAAAGAACCATTATTTGATTGCACATGTCATTTTGGATTTAGGTCATACAACTTTCAATTTTGTTCAAGTAAATTGATGTCAATTAAGTGTTGTTAACCTTTAATTAAAATTAGATATCAATGAGTGTATGGAAGGCACATCAGGCTGCTCTCAAAATTGTCAAGACACCCAAGGAAGTTACATATGCAGCTGCATTGATGGATATCTACTAGAGCCTGATAATCATACTTGTACCGATATTAATGAATGTATCATTAATAATGGAGGTTGTGAAGAAATATGTGATAATACTGATGGCAGTTACACTTGTTCCTGTCAAACTGGCTATACAGTTGATGATAATGGTCATAATTGTACAGGTTTGACTTTCAATGATAATTATTTTGATACAAAAATATTTATGATGCATTTTTACAGATATTGATGAATGTAGTTCAAATAATGGAGACTGTGATCAGATTTGTACTAATCTTGAAGGAACTCATAACTGTTCTTGTAGATCTGGTTATATCATGGCAGTTAATGAAACATCATGCATTGGTACATTAAATAAAGATTAGATGCTAAAATGCTCTTTTAATAGATATTATTGAGTGTGATGATAATAATGGAGGCTGTTCTCAAATATGCTCAAACACTGATGGAAGCTTTGAGTGTGACTGCTATGATGGATATGACTTTATTGAAAATAGTACCACCAATTGTATAGGTAATGTTTAGAATCTTATAATTATAATTAATGTTGCCATCGTTTAGATACTAATGAATGCCTTTTTAATAATGGTGGCTGTCAACAATTATGTACTAATACAAATGGAAGTCATTATTGTTCTTGTATACCAGGATACAGTGGCAGTGTTTTTTGTGCTGGTAAGTAAATTTTACTCTAATTGTCTATAAACATCACTTTAGATGTTGATGAGTGCCAATTGGACATTTCTGGATGTAATCAGTCTTGTGTTAATACTGTTGGTAGCTACTATTGTGAATGTGAATCAGGATACACTTTGAGCAATGACAGTCATTCCTGTATAGGTTAGTGAATTATGCTCAGTTTTAAAACTTGAGCTATTTATATAATCACAGATAATGATGAATGTGCAATGGGAATTGATACCTGTGATCAAGTCTGTATCAATGAACCTGGTTCATATGATTGTTCATGTAATACTGGTTATTCACTGAAATCAAATGGGATTTCTTGTATAGGTATTAAAAATGTATAACACTAACACATAATTTAAAATTATTTTACAGATATTGATGAGTGTCAGATTAATACTAATGTTTGTGATCAAAGTTGTATAAACACTGATGGTTCATTTTATTGTGAATGTTACTCTGGATATAGATTGGATACCCATACTAATACTACTTGTTCTGGTTTGTTTATTAATATAACTATCTGATATTTTCCAATGCTTATACAGATATTGATGAATGTATTGAAGGAACATCAGGATGTGATCAGATATGCAACAACACTGTTGGTAGTTACAACTGCAGTTGTATGACTGGGTATCAATTAAACAGTGATGATCATAATTGTGATGATGTTAATGAATGTACCATCAACAATGGAGGATGTGAACAGACATGTATGAACATTAATGGTGGTCATTACTGTATGTGTCAGGAAGGATATTCATTTAATAATAGTGACACAAACTGTACAGGTTAGACATTGTATGCATTGATAACTGACTTTATGATGATTACATAGATATTAATGAATGTATTGAAGACAGTGGTGGCTGTGATCATACTTGTACTAATATTGTTGGTTCATATATTTGTAGCTGTGACACTGGATATAGTCTGAATACTGATGAACACAACTGCACTGGTTAGGAGAATATTAATTATCCTCTTGACTATTCTAAATTAATAGATACAAATGAGTGTGATTCCAGTAATGGAGGTTGTGATCAGATATGCAACAATGTTCCTGGTAGTCATTACTGTAGTTGTAAAGTAGGTTACATACTGCATTCAAATGGAAGTACTTGCATAGGTAACAATATACGGCTAATGTAACACCATATTATTAAGAAATATAGATATTGATGAATGTATAAATAGTGATTGTGAGCAAATATGTAATAATACTATTGGCAGTTACACATGTTTTTGTAATAATGGTTATTTATTGAATAGTGATGGTAGAAACTGCTCAGGTATGATTACTATAATTGTATTAACCTTATGTACAGATTTAAATAGATATCAATGAATGCACTAATGATAATGGAGGATGTGAACATATTTGTATTAACAAGATACCTTTATTTGATTGCTTATGCATGAATGGTTTTAGATTGCAAAATGAAAAATTCTGTTCCGGTAAAAACAAATAATTAGACTTTTTTGAAAACCTTCTTATCTCCAGATATTAACGAATGTCTTGAACAAACATCAGGTTGTTCACATAATTGTGAAAATACAGAAGGAAGTTACTTGTGCAGTTGTCCAACTGGATATTTACTAGAACCTGATAATCATACTTGTACTGATATTAATGAATGTATCATTAATAATGGAGGATGTCAAGAAACATGTGATAATACTAATGGCAGTTACACTTGTTCCTGTCAAGCTGGCTATACAGTTGATGATAGTGGTCATAATTGTACAGGTTTGACTTTCATTAATTATTTTAATAAAACATAACTGTTCATTTTTTTACAGATATTGATGAGTGTAGTTCAAATAATGGAGACTGTGATCAGATTTGTACTAATCTTCAAGGAACTCATAACTGTTCTTGTAGATCTGGTTATATTATCGCAGTTAATGGAATGTCTTGCATTGGTACATTAAATAAGAGTGGGACATTAACATGCTCTTTTAATAGATATTATTGAGTGTGATGATAATAATGGAGGCTGTTCTCAAATATGCTCCAACACTGATGGAAGCTTTGAGTGTGAATGCTATGACGGATTTGACTTTATTGAAAATAGTACCACAAATTGCATTGGTACATGTACATTTAAGATTTTCAACAAATAATTATTCATTATCGCAAATAGACATTGATGAATGCCTTGCTAATAATGGTGGCTGTCAAGAAATATGTACCAATACAAATGGAAGTTTCAATTGTTCTTGTCCATCAGGATACAGTGGCAATGTTTTCTGTTCAGGTAAGTCATTGCTGCCATAGATATTGTAACTAAATTGTACTTTAGATATTGATGAGTGTGATTTGGATATTTCTGACTGTAATCAGACTTGTATTAATACTGTTGGTAGTTACTACTGTCAATGTTTATCAGGATACACTTTGAGCATTGACAGTCATTCCTGTATAGGTTAGTAACTTACGCTCAGTTTTAACTTAAACTATTAATTATAATCACAGATAATGATGAATGTGTAATGGGAACTGATACCTGTGATCAAGTCTGTATCAATGAACCTGGTTCATATGATTGCTCATGTAATACTGGTTATTCACTCAAATCAAATGGGATTTCTTGTATAGGTATTAATAAAATGCATAACACATGATTTAAAATTAAATTGCAGATATAAATGAGTGTCAGATTAATCCTAATATTTGTGATCAAAGTTGCATAAACACTGATGGCTCATTTTATTGTGAATGTTATTCTGGATATAGATTGGATACTCGAACTAACAATACTTGTTCTGGTTTGTTTAGTAAAATACATTGCTATACAATATTTTCCAATGCTTATACAGATATTGATGAATGTTTTGAAGGGACATCAGGATGTGATCAGATATGCAACGACACTCTTGGTAGTTACAACTGCAGTTGTATGACTGGGTATCAATTAAACAGTGATGATCATAATTGTGATGATGTTAATGAATGTACCATCAACAATGGAGGATGTGAACAGATATGTATAAACACTAATGGTGGTCATTACTGTATGTGCCAGGAAGGATACTCATTCAATAATAGTGACACAAACTGTACAGGTTAGACATTGTATGCATTCATAACTGAATTTATGATGATTGTTTAGATTTTAATGAATGTATGGAAGACATTAGTGGCTGTGATCATACTTGTACTAATACTGTTGGTTCATATATTTGTAGCTGTGACACTGGATATAGTCTGAATACTGATGAACACAACTGCACTGGTTAGGAGAATATTAAGCATCCTTTTAACCATGTTAATCCAATAGATATAAATGAGTGTGATTCCAGTAATGGAGGCTGTGATCAGATATGCAACAATGTTCCTGGTAGTCATCACTGTAATTGTAAACTAGGTTACTTACTGCACTCAAATGGAAGTACTTGCATAGGTAACAATAATATTATTAATGTAACACCATATTATTAAGAAATATAGATATTGATGAATGCATAGACAGTGATTGTGAGCAAATATGTAATAATACTGTTGGCAGCTACTCATGTTCATGTAATAATGGTTATTCATTGAATAGTGATGGAAGAAACTGCTCAGGTATAATTGCAACAATTTTATATATCCTTATGTACTGATTTAAATAGATATCAATGAATGCACTAATAATAATGGAGGATGCGAACATATTTGTATTAACAAGATACCTTTATTTGATTGCTTATGCATGAATGGCTTCAGATTACAAAATGAAAAATTCTGTTCAGGTAAAAGCAAAACATTTTTGAAAAAAAGTATTCAATTTTTAGATATTAATGAGTGCCTTGAGCAAGCATCAGGTTGTTCACATGATTGTGAAAATATAGAAGGAAGTTACTTGTGCAGTTGTTCAATTGGATATCTACTAGAACCTGATAATCATACTTGTACTGATATTAATGAATGCATTATTAATAATGGAGGATGTGAAGAAACATGTGATAATACTAATGGCAGTTACACTTGTTCCTGTCCGACTGGCTATACAGTTGATGGCAGTGGTCATAATTGTACAGGTTTGATTTCATTGATATTATAATACATACATATACTATATCCCAGTTCAGTCTGGGAAGGAAGTGGAAGCAGCTGCGTGGAATTTGAAAAATGTAGCACGTCACAAAAATGATGTATTTTAATGATATTCATAGAAGCATGGCGGCGTTGTTTCACTCTTAAAACAGTCTTGCTCTTCCTGATAAGCAGTACAACAGCTACTGGAGTCAACTAGTCTTCATAATGGCCATCATTATCAAAAGATCTTGCTCTGTTAGCTTTTAAAACAAGAATTATCAGTTTGCGCTCTCGACCACATGTTCTTATGTAAACTATGACCTGTAAATTGTCATAAAACGTCATTTTGGTATGCCATTGGGTTTATAGGGAGAACCCGGTTCTCAGGGTTCCCAAGAGCTGAGAGACCCAAGATTTCACAGATTTTGATGGACTTTGGCGACTAAGAACCTGTGAAAGTTTCATCCTTATTCCACATTCCTATAAAAAGTTATTCCAGTTTTTCTTGTCCCAAATTCAACTGGGATATAGTATAGATACATTATATTTTTA